>NC_052625.1:113934155-114237185 GCF_016161935.1 Mauremys reevesii | reverse complement strand
TAAAAGAAGGCACTCACTTCTCTCTCTCGCTCTCTTTTTTTTTTTAAGAGGACAAATACAACAAAATTAATGGAAATTTTACTTGAATAGTCTTATTATATTTAATTGTAACACTAAAATTTAAAATACTAGTTAAGAATACATGTCGAAGTTTCATATTTCATATAACTGCAAAGCGGTGGATAGCACTTTCTTATATCTGGGAGGTGTCAGCTTGTAAGAGGGGACAGGAAAGTGTCTCTCTCATCCCCCCCCTTCCCAGCTTGTAATACTCCATACAGTTCATATCTGCTTCCCCACAACGAAGTTAAAAAACATCTATCTCCTGCTGCTTAAACATTAATCCAGAACTCAGGGGTGAAGTTAGCTGGTGTTAAAGTTCAAACTGCTGTACTGGTGCTTTGAACTTGGTGTAGAGAAGGACAGCGTGTGGAATGTAACCTGGCAGTAATATGGACCCAGAAGAACAAGGGATATGGCATACACATAACACACATGTTAATATCTGTCTTGCAAGATGGCAGCTGCCAGACATTAGGTAAATGTTAGCTTTTCTTAATGACAAATACAAAATGAATGTAAAGAAATCTAGCACTATTTTGTTTAATACTAGCCAGGAGGACTCTGAAATGTAGAAGAGGAGTTTTCTGCTATTTCTGCAATTTATATACTTACATAGTACCTGCTCCAAGCCTACTGAAGTACAGGAAAGGCATTCCATTACTGCAGTGGATATGGAACAGGCCTACACTGCATAGCCATCCTGACAGCTGGCAACTTGGCTGACATCAGTTGAATTTGCTATAAAATTGTAGTGAGTTTCATATCAGCAACAAACAGTAGGCTAACAAATCAGTCAGAACACACATCCATCCATCCATCAGGAGAATTCATTCTCATGTTAACCTTCCTCCAAAGGAAGATGTGTAATCAGACAATATGAAGTCTGGAGGATACCCTTTGAAAGCAGAAGGTTGACAATGGTAAAGACTATGGACTCTTATTAGTATGCTTCAGGTTTTTGTATTCTCATTAAGAAATTAGCCCCTTACACAGGCACTCAGATTAAATAAATTCACAGAGTTCTTTAAAATGGGCAAATAATGCTTCCACGCAAATTAGGAGGAAATTAAATGTTTTATTTGGATTAATGTAATCAAATATGTCACTCGATGTTGTAATTTATCTTCAGAGCTGTAAATTGTGTACTGATGTCTGAATTAAAGGCTGAAGTAATTTACAACATGCCACATTCACAAAATCCCAGGGGAATATACGGAGGGTCTCCACCACACGCAGACTTCCTGGGGAAAGACACCTTGCAAAGACATGAAGACAGAAAGGGAAGGTGGGTGAGGTAATATCTTTTATTGGACCAACTTCTGTTGGTAAAAGAGACAAGCTTTCGAGTTTACACAGAGCTGTTATTCAGGTCTGAAGGAGGTGAGCTATCAGTGACAGACTGGAACTGATCCCTTACCTTGGAACTAAGACTCAAGGAGGTTTAATTTATAAAGGTTTTTCATCTGACATTCCCAATATTTAGGAACTAAGATTTCAGGCCTAGCTATATGTTTCGGAGTGTTTCATTCTAGCAATGTTTATATTTTGCTTAACTTTTTTTAATATATTGATTTTCTCTTTCTCTCTAGTAAATGTCACTTTAAGACCATTTGAATTGGATTTGGTGATAACAAGCACTGATGGGTACTCTGCCGAGAAGGAAACTGAATGCTCAGACACAGCTGAGCACAAGAAAAAGTAATGGTCTGGGCACTGAATCAAAGAGGAGGGAAAAGCAAGGCCCAGAAAAACAGCCAGTGAAGAAAATGGCAATTGTCAGTGCGGGCACAGGGAAAGCATGGTTAAATACGAACACAAGTACATAAACCTGGCTAAGCTGAGAGCACACAAGTTGTCCTCATCACACACTACTGGAATTTTCTATATTACTGGGGACAGTAAAATCTAAAGGTCACCTAGGTAAGTTATCTAGTTACATTTTCCTCTTGGATACTAATTCAATTGAGAAGAGAATTATATCCCCAACTTTTTATTTTCCTAAAAAAAGTAACGGTGCCCACTTCAATAAGACAAAGTAGATGTGTGTCGTGTTTTCCTCTTCATAACATATGCTGGCACATCACTATGGCAACCTATATAATGGGGTAGGCAACCTATGGCACGCATGCCAAAGGCAGCACGTGAGCTGCCTGGATCCTGGCCACCGGTCTGGGGGGCTCTGCATTTAATTTTAAATGAAGCTTCTTAAACATTTTAAAAACCTTATTTACTTTACGTACAACAATAGTTTCATTATATATTATAGACTTATAGAAAGAGACCTAAAAATGTTAAAGTGTATTACTGGCACGTGAAACCTTAAATTAAGTGAATAAATGAAGACTGAAAAGTTGCCGATCCCTGCTATATAATATTATACACACAAAAACTACATTCATAAAAGCACACAAAAGTTAGGAAATGCCAGGAAGATTGTCTGTGCAACTTTAATTTGGCCCCCTTGTGCGTATACACAATCCAGTCCTATAAAAAAATGTTATCATGTGATTAAAACCTGTATTACAATTCTTATACAAGCAATCTTAATTCTCACATTTCCTAACTTTTGAGTACTTGACTTTGCATCCTTAGCTATTTTATTTTAATGTAGGGTTTTTTAAAATACTTTGCTAGATTTTTAAAAAAAGCATAATGAAAAACAGAAATTCCATCAAGTGATGTGATATATTAACACTCAGCTAGGTTATCAAGGTTGGAATTTTTAGAATCACTTTACCTAGGGTGACCACATGTCCCGATTTTATAGGGGCAGTACCGATATTTGGGGCTTTTGCATATATAGGCACCTATTAACCCCCCACCTTCTGTCCCAATTTGTCACACTTGGTATCCGGTCACCCTAACTTTACCTCTGCCACTTGAGCTAACGGAGTAACTAAAAGCAGCAGTAGATTGTTATCATCTAAGAAGATCTACACTGCAGCTTGGAGCAAGCTTCCAGCTCGAGCTAACAAGCTAAAAATAGCAGAGTAGCCCGGGATAGCACAGGCAGCAGCTCGGCGTCAAGCAAGTCTGTATTCGGCGCAGCTAAGCTTCACCTCCACTGTCGCTATCTGCGCATGGCTATATTTATACTTGTACTAGCTCAATGAGAGTTAGCACAAGTATGTGTACATGAGAGGGGAAGCACACCCCTAGCTTTCAGTGTAGATGTAGCCTCAGGCAAGCATCTTACCAATCCTTAATGTACAGATCCACTACTACTGCACTGCAAGAAGCTATAAAAATGAGTTTTAATTCTGATACACTACATCTTCTCCAACTCAAATATCAAATTGCTACTTAGGTCAAATATTCGAAATCAAACTGATACTTAGGTCAAAAGCTTCAGATATCTTTATGATGGAATATAATATACTCCATTAATTGCACTGTATGTCATTTATCCACAACCTTTTTCTTATTCTCTGTTTCTGAGATGCAGCTCTGGAAACATATTTTGACAAAAGATGCCAATATTGTTTTAATTAACTGTTCTAACTGAACGAAGGTGCCAATAAATAGACAAGATTTCCAGCACAAGTTAGAAGTGCTTCTGTCTCAAATGAGGATTTTATCACTTGATACTTTTAATCAGGGCTTTGTTCTCAGGCTTAAAAAAGAGACATGCAGCACCATCAGTCCATACCTGGCTGTACTGACCTTCAGAAAAGGAAAAATACTTCAATTTTTTAAATTAAACCTATTATCTAAAATTATACAAGTATTTTCAATAAACGAGGTTAGCATAACGGGATTTTTTTTTTAAATATCACAAAGGATCTAATTCTGTCTTAGTCTCCTGCAGCATGAGCTACAAAGGACATTTTAAAAAATACGCTTAGGCCAGGAGAAAAATATTTTGTAATTTACAACAGTCTTCCCTCTCACTAATTTAGGCATAGAACTGCCCCAACGTAATCCCACCAAGTCATCTCTGCCCATAAATCAGGGGAAAGTGGGGAATTCCTAAGGGTGTACACACACACACACACACACGAAGGTGAAGCATCTAAATTAGAGAATATGGATGACTTATCATCAAGGCTTCAGAGAACAATAATGACATTTATTATTTTATTCTTCCCAGTCATCATGTCTACTCTGAATGACAAGTGCAGGCAGTACTTTAAGAGTATAGCAGTATTGCCATTATGTTATCAATTTCTTTCATATCTACATACAGAAATCCATTACACTTTTTTTTGAAACTGGCAGCAGAAGAACCGTACTAATTTGTGCTAATGATTGGAGAGACCCAGTGCTTTTTAGTGAAGTCTATAAATTAGTAAGTGAACAAAGACAATAAAACAGCAGGAGATAATGCATCAGAAAATGTACTTTCTTTATTGGACAAATATAGTTTAGTTTTAATTATTTATATTTCACAGACTACCAGGAAACATTCTGCAGCATATTTTGGAAAAGTCTTAAAGTAATGTCAGATTTCGCCACAGCAATTAAATCTTTGCGTAGAAGTGGGGAGAGACTGCTATTTTGCATGTGCAAATTATGAAGTATTGTGATTAGTAAGGTCTCTCTCTCCCTCTTTGGGGAAAATCCATTCTCCATAAAAGCAGAAATCCACAACTGATAAAACTATGCAAAAGACTGTGTAATCACACAAGCCTTTGTATAGTTAAATGCAGTTCAAACTCTGGCATCCTTTCAAGCAACGGAAGAAAAGCTAACGTTTGTAATTATGGCAACTTTCCAAATCTGAGATGTGCCAGACACAAAAACTGCTTTCCTTGGTGACTAAACACGGACTACTGGGGGTGGGGTTGGAAGGGAAACCTGACCTAATGAAGATCAATAGGGAACCTCGGCAGATTATGGAGTGCCATTATGAATGTTCCAGCCAGCATCTTGCTTTGTGTGTGTGTGGGTGGGGGTGTGTGCGGGGGGTGTCATCTAAATGCACAGAGTCAATTAATTAGCCTGTTGAAATTATCTGCTTTCCTTTTGAAAGCTTCTCTTAGAATTGCCGTCTATAACAGACAGCAGTATCCCTACCTCACTGCAGTTCTAACTGAAGAGCTTACAGCCACCTCTCTCAAAAAAGGGGAAATGTGACACCCAGAGTATAATGTCATCCTTTAAGTGCCACAGCAAATACTTTATTCATAATTTAAAGAAAAATTCTAGGCTGAGCCTTTTAAAGGGTCTGTTTTCCCCCAATTTAAAAACAAAGTATAATTAACCATTTAAACATGAAAAGAATTCTCACCACATCTATTTAATAATGTCAAATTAGAGGCAACTAATGCTGTGATAATGTTTCATAATGTGATTCAGAAGTTGCAAACTGTGTCATTAGCTGTTCTTTTTTACTCTAATCTTTTCCCTAAAGTAAAATATTATCCTGCCTAGTAGTTTGTATATAAAATATTTAAATAAATTAGGCCCATTAATGCACATGCATTCTTTTTTTTAAAGGTCAAAACAGTTTTTCAGCCAAATAATTATAAAGCATTTCACTGTTAAATCCTACCTTGGTAATTTAAGACAAAGCAATAAAAAGGCGTAGCAAAGAAACTATAATATTAAAGGGCAAGGCTAAAGGTATTTTGAAGCTATGCAGTTTTGAAAATTAGTAATTTCCCACGTTACAGTTGTCCATCCCTCTGCCTACCATTTATAACACTAGTTTTCATAGTACTCTTGAAAATTATGCCAGAAAAATCTCAAACAACTACACTGCTGCCTGGTGGACAACTTAGTAAATTGGTTGCCCATCAACACAACTGCTCTATAGCAGCTTTGCCTGTTGGCCTTTCTTTTCTGAATGCATTAATTGCACTTGATAACATGTTTCCTAAAAGGTACCAGCAAAACACACATCTCCCATCTCTAGATATGCATTATTTCATTATTTAGATAATTTGAAATGTATTACTGAAAGACTCCCCTGATCAGCACTTGAAAAAAAAAGAAAAAAACCATACTTGCCCATAGAAAGAGCAACTCCAGACTGATATTTAAGTCTTAGATACTGTAAAACGCATACTGACACTTCGGTAAAAGTTAGTGTTTGAAACCGGAGAGCTGTAAGTTGTAACACTGATTTACTTTCAGTGTCGCTGCACTGCCAATAAATTAAAATCAAATGAAGCTGGTCCACAGCTGGCTACAAGTCAATAGGTTAAGAGTCTGGGGGGAAATAGCTGAAAAATTTAGCTCTTTGTTGATATTTACAGTACAAGTTTAATTCTGCTCAATATGGGGCCTCACAGATATATACAAACAACATCTGCAGCTCGTCAGACTATAACAACCAATTTCCCATTTCTTATCTCCATGTTTCCAGAGCCAAAGATATCACAGTAGTTTTGGAAATGGCCATTTCATTTTTCACATGAGAGTTGTAATGATCCAACAGAAAATATCGGTTACATTATTTCTGAAATAATTCTGTGGCAAGAAACAGCAAAAGTGACACGATGGCCTAAGGGATGGAGGAAGGTGAAGCCTGACCACTCTCCCTCCTGCTTTTTTAACAGTCACATACTTACATTCTGCATTTTAATCTGTGTTACATACAAATACATTATCATCACTGTTGTTTTTCCCTTTCTTTAACATACGGTAAAACACATTTACAAGAAATCAAGCTGTCTGACCCCAGTACATCTTGGACCGGTGAAATCCTGCCTTCTGTGATAGAAAACGAAGGGCTTTTTCAAAAAGCTACACACATAATTAACCCAGTATAGAAAGATTCTTTTCTTTCTAATGAAAGGAAAAGTCGATCAGCAGAAAAGAAGTCCTGTAAGTTCTTGGGGTTTTTTTTTGTTTTTTTTTATTAACAGCCCTCCCAAGATAAATTGATAGTCACATGATCCAGCCCCATCCCCACCCCCTCCTAAGAAACATTATATACCAATGTAAAATCCAATCATCACAAAGTCAACTCCAAAACCTAGATAACTACCAGTCTCTTTCAGGGAGCACAACTAAAGTCATTACTTGAAAGTCCACTGGAACTTCAGTCCTTCACATTAACACACATGGCAGAACAGATCTTTAGGAGCAGGTACAGTGGGATGCTCCAATGATTCCATGGTATCCAAATGCTTACCATTTAAGAGTTACATATTTATCACTTCCTCTTAAAATAAAAGGGAATACTGGATGGTTTGTGTTACTAAATGCAAGATAATTAACAAAATAGAAATTACTACATCAGGCCTACCTTACAACTCAACCTCAAAGGTTGTGAGACTTTTTGTTGTGTGTTTTAACATACATTAAAGGAAGGGGAGAAAAAATCCATGACCTTAATATACTCTCACACAGCACAGAACAACATACTTTTTCTCATTTTCTTAGTCCACTAAATACAGCCAGGTTGTATTATAAATGACCTTATCAAATGTGCTCTTAGAAAAAACATACACACTTTTCCATTATGAGCTGGATCCAGCATATATTAATTATGGAGAAGATTTTTTAAAAGGCACAAAATGTTAGTTAGGCACCCGACTTCCACTGGCTTTCAATGGCAGCTGGGAATTACAACTGGGTGAAAAACGGAGGTTTTGGTTCACTGGCAATTCAAAAAAAAAAAAGGGGGGGGGTGTAAAAACCCCAAAATGGCATTTTTGGAAAATTTCTGGCAAACTGAAAAGTCACAGATATTCTGGTCTGGGGCTTCATTAATTCCTTGACTTCATGAATGACAATGGACAATCATTTGGCCAGGAAAAGACCAGGAGAATGACTCTACAGCCTGGCAGTTAGGGCACACAGCTAGGATGAGAGAAAGAAGTTCCTGCCCGAATGACTATTTATTAGTTCCCCCACATCAGGCAAAAGGGAAACTGAACCCATGTTTCCTACATTCCAGGTGAGTAGCCTAATCACTGGGATACAGTTTACAAAGGAGGCACCTTGACCTCCTCTGGTCGGCTTGTGAATCCTTTCCCTTTTCTTTTGTCAAAATGCTTGGAAACCGTCACAAAATGTTTGGGGGTTGAAACGAAAAGGGCAAATCCAACACAAACTTGCGAATAGTTTTGGTCAACTCGGAAAAATTTCAGCCAACTCTATTGGGCACCTAACTCCCTTAGGTTCTGTCAACATACTAATGTACACTGGTTTAGCTAAAGGTATATTTTTAATCAAATTTCATTAAACCAGTGCATACACACTTGTATTTTGGTCAAAAAGAAGCTTAAATTGATTTACCTTAAACTAATTCCTTACCCACTTAAACTAAATGGAAATAAGTTATTCAAACCAAAACAAACAATTTTAGTACCATTTTAACAGATTTAAGTTAAACCAATGCAACTTTCTCATGCAGACAACACTATATTCTTTTGAAAACCCCAGCCTAAAATCATAAGTGACACCACTTACAGGATAGTAAAAGAACAGCGAAATGAAGAGTCACTAATTTTTTAGGACACAGCTCCTACCCCCAGAAAATCAAATCTGTGAAAATTACCTATCTGTAACATCCTCATAAAATCAGGGGGTGGGGGGGAGGAGGAGGAGGAATAAAAGGTTTCTGATTCTTCCATTTCCTCACTTTCAAGGAACACAATCTTGTTGATTTGTGTTTGCACAACACCTATCATAACGACATTTCAGTCCATGGTGGGGCTCCTAGGCATGATGGTGATATAAAGAATGAATAAATACTATCATCAGCAGCAACCACCTGAAATTGGCCTATCAAATTATGATCTACTAGTTTCAGTTTATTTTTTCTATGTTTAGTGTTATCAAATCAGAGGCTCAGTATTTTACCTGAAGGACACTGATGGGCCATATTCTTTGCTGATGTGATTGACTTCAGTGAAACCACACCAAGGTACCCCAGCAAAGAATTTGGCCTTGTATTTGAGTAGTTTCTTTGCCCCTGCAATCTTAAAGTAAAACTTTCACACTTCTTGTCTCATTAAATCCATTTCAATGTAAGCCACTCTCAACCTTTTACTAATAAGCATACGGATTACTCGGCAAGCCCAATATCTTCTGATGTAGGTCTATAACTTGCAAGGACGGGAAACCCACGGCAAGTAAGGCTATCACACTCGGATTGCTCAGAAGCAAATACTAGATTTTCCCTCATTCTTCTTATTAATGGAGATCATAAACTAAGAACTGAAAAAAGAATGCCAGTAAGAATGTGTTCTACCACCTTGGCCAGCTTACATCATCACCCATTTCCTTCTCTCAAATCTTAACAGAATTTTTTAAAATCACTCTGGCAATATGAAGTTCTACATATTAGTTCTCCAAATATGAACACCGTGTGACAGCTTCCCTTTTTCATATACACAGGCAACAGTTTAACCCACCACTATAAACAATATCAGTGTGATGCAAATTAAATGCATCTATGACAGTTAAACACACAGTTTCATAATGCTCAGCAAGAAAGGTCTTTAGCATCTCCTCTGTATAAAGCTCACTAATTGTGCCTGTACCGAACACATGCAAAATTATAATAATCAGCTATAAATGTGGCAGAACATGACAAATTGCACCACAAGACTTTTCCCCAACCAACAAAATTATGCGGTAGTGAAGGGGAGGAATTGTTATTTAAAGTATCAATGCAAAACAGGATAATAGCTTTCTTCACTTTGTTGAATCTATCTACAAATCCTTACGCACTGAAAATAAAAATTGGTGCCAAACACCGTGGTCTATAAGAAATAACGTCAGCATAATCAGACTGATTTCAGCATTAACACCTCTTAATTATGGAGTATCTATTTCATCCAGGGTGCTAACTCCTGTAGCCTCCAAAAAGATGGCTACAAGTTCCAGCTTGAAACAGTACTAGACTCAATTAAGTATATGCAACCAACACCCTTCCCTGCAAACATAAACACAGTAGGGAAAGAGAGACACAGTACCATGCGGTGAGTAAGGTTCAATATACACACAGCTACATTGTACTCTTATTTTAATTTCTGATCTAAACTAGCAAGAACCTAAGTGTAAGGTGACACTGTTGATCTAAACTTGACAAATCTGCTTTGTACTTCTTCACGTCATTCACTGAGATGTATTTCATACCAGGAGAGAGGCAGGACATCTTTGATCACTATATATACACACACATCTGTGTGTGCAAACCAACTGGAGTCACACAGTGGAAAAGTTGTTTCAATAATGTTTTGGGAAAGTAGGATAGTAGTTCATATTCATGCAAACTTTTAAACAATAGCAACAAAATAGTTCTACAGTAGGTTGAATTTGGGATCTGTAAACCTTAGTAGTGTTAATTTAAACGACACTTAAATTTTTCAAGAAAACTGCTTCTTTTCTCCGCATTTCCCCAGGATTGGGTAAGAAGAGTTGTGTAAATTCCATGGAAGACCAAGCATATCATATCACTCCATCATGGTGACTAGCTTCAGCCTCAGACAAGCCTGTATGTATTTAAAGCTGTTTGGAAAATAATATTTATTGTGAAGAACTAAAAACTGAGAATGAAAAACATGCATTTTAAGAATATTATGCACAAAAGCTTTAGTTGTCAAACAGAAAAAAACCCAAAAACATTATGGGCTCTAGTTAGTTTTGAATTCCTAATCCTTCCCCCTCTCTGTTGTGCTTCTTCCCCCCAGAGAAATGTACTAGGCATGGAAAAGATAAAAATAAAGAGAATAGCAGCAGATAGCTCCTATATAGCACTTTCCATCAGTAGACATTAAAAGCGCTTTATAATTTAAAGGTATTTATCTTCATAAACACCTCTGTGAAGTAAGGAAGTGCTGTTACTCTAGATAAGGAACTGAGGCATAAAGACACTAAGTGACTTACTCATGGCTACATAGGGACTCTGTAGCAGAGCAGGGAATTGAACCTGTCTCCCAAGTCCTAGGCCAGAGCCCTAGCTGCTGGAAAATCCTTCCTCTCAATCACTAGAGATTTTCATTGATTACCCATTCAGCTATATTATTCCTATTTCAACACCATCCCTGTCTTTTATCTTGCTTTACGAAAGATGGCACATTCCTTACCCATTTCCCACTTCCAAAAGTGTGGTTTTCAAATTACTCCCCCAATTCCCACTTCCTTGGGAAACACTGCTCTCCTGTGGGGAGCCAATTGCTGTCATTAAAGACCTTATTCCAGTACTGGAAGCAGTACACCAAAGCTCCAGAGGCCTGTCTAGCTCTGCCACAAAAGAACCTTTCCTATTCCTCACTTTGCCTTGTAACACTTACCAAGCCTTCCCCATTCCCACCAGCAGGGTCTGTGACTCTGCCCAGCTTGACTGTCATTGACTGTAGTCAGGGCCTTGGGAATGACAATAGAGATGCAACAAAAGTTCTAAATACTTCCTTCAATGTGAAGCTAGATAGGAGAGATGGTGTTCTTTGGCTGACAATCACTTAGCTCAGGAACAGTTTTAAAATACACCATGCACCAAAGAGAACTCTGACTGACAGCTCTGTTATGTGACAGGAGCAGCCAAGGAGCTCTTTTGGGGCAGACTTCTTTCTTTTTCACTTCACACACATTTAATGGAGTGGGAGAAAGGATAAGATGCCTAATCATTGGTGGGCCCATAACAGTTTTCAGGTGGACATGGAGGTCATCACCAGGAACACAAGCACCTATTCTATGCAGCTATCAGGGCAGGAACCCACTCTGTACACTGATAGTTTTTTTTTTTAGTTTTCTTTTCAAAAAACAACTAGGGATCACCTATTTCCCTTCTGCTGAGGTTGAACAGTACGTTCTCTGTGTTGACTCACCAGGCATGGGAGTGACAGATTAAGTATGGATACTCCAGTAGCACCACCCAGGAGGCAAAAGAGCTTATTTGTATTTAAAATGCATATGAGCTTCCTGCTCCCTAAGCAGCTCCATGACTGTTGGCAGTGTGGAATGTGCACTACGGTCTGAGCAAAGCACAGGTTGCTTATGTGACCCAGACAGTTGTGTAGCTTCTGTTCCAAATAGATCTCTTATAAGAGGTGATCTATGAAATTTATTCAGTTGATCTTTTCATAAATAGTTTTGATAAAGGGAAAAAAAACTTTTGCACTGAGAAAATGTATGTAGTGCTCAATGAACAAAATAATATTGTTCCTTTCCCTAAACAGTTAATGCATCAGCACAAGAATTTCTCCCCTGCGTACTTTAATAGTCTAAAGCAGACAATGTGCTTGAAGTGCTTTATTACTGATTAATTCGAGTGGGTTCTGTTGCATTAATACCATTTCAACTTACCTGGGCATTTTATCTTGGCTTGATCCTTTAATTGTCATCTCTTACCAAGGCCTTGGGCCCCCATTAGACTGTCCCTATTTATAAAAAAATTCTGTTACCTTTAAGAAATGTCAATGGTGTTTAACAGCCTGTTTAACAGCTACTTGAAATGGACGCAGAGTACTGTCTGTTTAACTTATTCTTTGATGTTATACAAGATGTTCTATACCAAGATGATAGCTTCTGCAGGATTTGGCCTGGCCAATCTCTGTATCCAACCTTAAAACAAAAGTATCACCTTGTACTTTCCTCTCTCTCACTTCACACTTTCAGGTGTATGGGATTGTGCCATTGCCAGTGTTCCCCAACCTTTCCAGAAAAGCAAAAACCAAACAAATAAGTAGTAGTAACTGGTGATAGGGATGGAATCAGAAACCCTTCATCCTTTGTAAACAACAAGCCACAGGCTTGCTCTCCATTCTCCAGTTATCACATCAACAGGAGAGTGCAGGAGTTGCTCTGTATATGGGTTTAAAAAAAGCAACACAAATGCATTCATTTTCAATTTTAAAATTCAAATCGTGCAGCCTGCAGAGAAGCTGATAAGCTCTCCAGTGGAGTATAAAGTCTACATAGGCCTTAAGATCTAACACAGGTGGATTATGTGTAATGAAGTAAAAGGAATAAATATCATCTAGGGTGAACAAATCCATCATTACTTTCACCCATGCAAGCAAAACAAAGCACAAAATACAGTCAAAGTTATGAATATAAATATCTCCAAGAGTATATAAATACTATATTTCCAAGAAATGTGCCTTCTAGTTCCAAATAGAATGTGTTTTATGACATACTTTTAACTTTTTAAGAGACTAGAAAGCAAAACTAAATACTTTGTTTACTTGCTAGAATAAGAAAAAGTAGCCAGGGGGTCAGGGGAATCTTAAATATTAGAAGGCAATAAACTGAAAAGTGTAAATTATAAGAATTCTCCGAGTCTTGAGCAAAAATAAAATCAAACATCAAAAAGATGCAGTCACCCAGCCTGCTTTTATGAGGGGTATATTATCCAACCACAGTAATATCAGACATTTGAATGATTTTTGCACAGCATTTATCTTCAGGGCCATCACCAAGATAAATTAGTTATTCCTTTTTGTATCAAAAGAGTGGCTTTCTTCAGAATTGGGGTTTAAATTCACACTTTATATATGATTTTGCTTCAAATGCAGGAAAAATGTGTGGTTCTTTTTAATACAGATAATAGGGTTGCTTACTGCAGTGAAAGAAAAAAATATCAGTTGTCATTCTGTACACTTTCCAAGTGGCATGTATGATAACTTCTCAATTTTATTTAACTTTTTGCACCAGAAAAATCTGCCCCAATTAATCAGAGTTTAGATCCAGAAAAGGCCCAGTCTAAGCCTATGCAAAACAGCCAGCTAAGGATTGATTAAACATAGTAACCACTAACTTACACACCTCAGATATTCAGTTTTAAATCTGAGCTAAGAAGTGTTTCAGTGTCTCCATGTATTTATTTTTGGTTGTGGGAGGTACAGACGCTCCCCAGGTTACACAAACCGGACTTACGGAAATCTGGATTTATGGAAAAAGTTCTGTAAGCTTTTTTTTTTTTTTTTTGGCGCGTGTGTGTGTGTGTGGGGGGGTAATTATTGGAGATATGTTCCCGACTTACGCAAAATTCAACTTACGCAAGGCGTTCTGGAATGGAATGCTTTCGTAAGTCGGGGAGCTTCTGTAGTTGCAGTTTGATAACGGATACACTGATATACAGAGTCCAGAGTAAGAAATGCAAACATTTCATGATTCATTAAGTTACTTCAACAGCGTGTAATAGGTTAACAGTACAGTGAAAGCTAAGCATATTTCATTACATATGTTCACAGCAGCCGTTTTCCATGACAATAATTGTATTTATCAATGAATTTTTATTTAAATTGATATATATTATCACATATACTCAATTATGGATGCTTTGTACATTTGCAATAGTTTTTTTTTGGGGGGGGGGAGGGGATATACTAAATTTTAATGAACTCAAATGCCTAAAATACATTATTGAACAAAATCTACAATATTACACAACATTGACATCCAATGTCTTGGATCATATCACCATTTTCAGGGTGAAATGGACTAGAACAGGTTGTTAGCACAGAATGAAATCCTACTGGAAGCATGGCATGAACTGCTTTTCAAGAAAACTGGATGTGAATTCATAAAAACATTGTTTGATTATGTTTTACATTCTGTCATCTGAAAACTCATTACATTGAAGACATGCAGTGAAAATGTTGGGAGCTAAAACCAAACACAATTATTTTAACATAGGATGAGAAGAGGGATCACGCTTTGTACTTTTTTTTTTTAATTAAAGGAATGTGAGAAAAACAAATATTTCCACATAATCCTCGCTCCAGTTTTGGATGGGGTATAAAAACCTATATTTTAAATCCATAAAATTCACCTTTTTGGGAAAGGAACTTTAGGAGAAAACCATAATTGTGAAGGAGTCTATATGTTCTTGCTCTCAAAACTGGATTCAAATACACAGGGAAGGATGTCATAAGACTAGGAATAAGGAGAAACACAAGCACCCTTTGCCCTTTCCACTTTGATCTTTTAGATTAAACATTTATCGATCTTTAATTCAGTGCAATACTGACCATTGTGACCTTACAAGCACTCCAGTGCCGGTGGGCAAAGTGTTGTCATCATATATACATAAAAGGTGGCATAGAATCATAGAAGCGTAGGGCTGGAAGGGACCTCAATAGGTCATCTAGTCCAGTCCCCCGCACTCATGGCAGGACTAAGTAATAACTAGAACATTCCTGACAGGCGTTTGTCTAACTGTTCTCAAAAACCTCCAATGCAGAGATTCCATAACCTCCCTAAGCAATTTGTTCACGCGTAACTATCGTGACAGTTAGGAAGTTTTTCCTAATGTCTAACCTAAACTTCCCTTGCTGCAACTTAAGACCATTGCTTTTGGTCCTATTCTCAGAGGTTAATGAGTACAATTTACCTACCTCCTCATTGTAACAATCTTATATGTTCTTGAAAACTGTTATGTCCTTGCTCAGTCTTCTCTTCTCCAGACTAAACAAATCCAATTTTTTCGATACATCATAGCTTATGTTTTCTAGACCTTTAATCATTTTTGTTTCTCTCCTCCAGACTTTCTCCAATTTGTCCACATCTTTCCCGAAATGTGGCGCCCAAAACCAGACACAATGCACCAGGCCTTATCAGCGCAGAGTAGAGTGGAAGAATTACTTCTCATGACTTGCTTACAACACTCCTGCTGATGTAACCTAGAATTATGTTTGCTTTTTTTCCAACAGTGTTACACTGTTGACTCGTATTTAGCTTGTGATCCACTATAACCTCCAGATCCCTTTCTGCAGTACTCCTTGCTAGGCAGTCATTTCCCATTTTGTATACAACTGATTGTTCCTTCCTAAGTGAAGTACTCTGCATTTGTCCTTATTGAATTTCACCCTATTTACTTAGGAAGGTTTCTCCAGTTTGTCCAGATCATTTTGAATTTTAATTCTATCCTCCAAAGCACTTGCCACCCCTCCCAGCTTGGTATTGTCGGCAAACTTTATAAATGTATTCTCTATGCCATTATCTAAATCAGTGTTTCCCAAACTTGGGATTCCGCTCGTGCAGGGAAAGCCCCTGGCGGGCCGGGCTGGTTTGTTTACCTGCCCTGTCCGCAGGTCCGCTGGCTGTGGTTCGCTACTCTAGGCCAATGGGAGCTGCTGGAAGTGACGCGGGCCGTGGGACATATTGGCTGCCGCTTCCAGCAGCCCCCATTGGCCTGGAGCAGCGAACTGTGGCCAGTGGGAGCCGCGATCTGCGGACGTGGCAGGTAAACAAACCGGCCCGGACCACCAGGGACCTTCCCTACACAAGCAGCATCCCAAGTTTGGGAAACATTGATCTAAATAATTTATGAAGATATTGAACAGAACTGGACCCATGACCGATCCCTGTGGAATCCCACTCATTATGCCCTTCCATCTTGACTGTGAACCACTGATAACTACTCTCTGTTATGCACCCACCTTATCATAGCTCCATCTAGGTCGTATTTCCCTAGTTTGTTTATGAGAAGGTCATGCGAGGCAGCATCAAAAGCCTTACTAAAGTCAAGATATATCACATCTACTGCTTCCCCCCAATCCACAAGGCTTGTTACCCAGTCAAAGAAAGCTATTAGGTTGGTTTGACATGATTTCTTCTTTACAAATCCATGTTGACTGTTAATTATCACCTGATTATCTTCTAGATGTTTGCAAACTGATTGCTTGATTATTTGCTCCATTACCTTTCCGGGTACTGAAGTTAACTAGTCTGTAACTCCCTGGATTGTCCTTAATCCCTTTTTTATAGATTGTAACATATGTAATATATCATTGGGAAATTAATAACTCACTGATTAATAATATTCTTGAGTAGCATATGTATGGTAAACCCACAAATAACTTTATAGATACATGCCGGAAATATGTTTTTAAAAAGCTTTTGGCAAGCAGTGCCTAAAGCCACACCTGTTCCAGACAAAGAAATCTTGTTCTGCTTACTTGAATGTATCTCCAGTGTAACTCTAACAAGGTATGACCAATGACAAAGAAAAAAACATTTACATGCAAAGTAAACAAAGCCATCAGGAAAGCAAATGGGGGAAAACAACCACTTAATCTCAATGGGGGATGAAGACTCCCTCCCCGCCCCTCCCCCCCCCCCCCCCCCGCAGAAAGCCTTCCTGCCTCTGGAAGCAGGGTCAATGAACTTTGGGATGATACAAGGAGAGAGAAAAAAGCCATTTTAGCATCCATCACCTAAGGAGACAAAGGAACTGAGCACTTTGAGCTCTGTGAAGGATCCTGGCAGGAAAGTGTCAGCCATGCTGGAAAAGAGACTTGGTGAGAAACACTTCTTTAAGCAAGAGACCATAGTTTGTTAAATTGGGTTTTAGTCTTAGAAGCATATTTTACTTTTGTTTGCATGTAACCCTTTCTATCTTCATTCCTTATACTTGGTATCACTTAATCCTATGACCTTTTGTTAATAACTTGTTTTACTTTTACCATAAAACCAACTCAGTGCTTTGACTGAAGTGGAGGGTTTGTCAACCCCAGTTAATAAACTGCCATGTTCTCTCTCTTTAAAGGAGCAGCAGATTTGATAAGTTTTGAGTGTCCTACAGTGAGAGGGTCCAAGCACTGCAGAGAAAGACCATTTTGGGGGGAGAACTCAGGGCTCAAAAGGTCCTATCCCGTCCCGCCCCACCCTCTACGAAGAGCAGCTGGGCGGTGGAAGCCAGGGTGAAGCTAGCATGCTGTGAGTATGCCGCTTGTGCCAGGGCTCTGTACCAATGCTCCACAACACAAAGACACCCCTGGTTACAGGGCTGGCAGTGACACAACCCCTTACTGAGCTGGGTTGAACCCCAAAGCATCACAACCATTCTGTCATAGGCTGTAGCATTTAAAGATCACCTACTGTGAATTTCTGAATTTTGGAACTGAACAAGTTAACAAACGAACAACAACAACAACCAAGGATAATGCAATGAAATTGACTTTCTTTTAACAAGTGTTAGTGAATTTTGGTTATAATAATTCAAAGGATATTTAACATTCTAAAGTATATTTCATTTAAAAGTAAATTGTCTTATACAAGATTTTACTACAGCATGATATGCTTAAATCTTTGCTGAGAAATAGTGAGAAACTGGTTCCTGTGGAAACTATAGGGTGGGTGGATTAGTAGAGACAAATTAGCCCCGTATTGTGTTTACTTTGCTTTTTTGAGATTACAACATATGGACAAATTGTGCAAAAAACAGCGTCTCTTAAACTGCAGCATTTGCAAATATGATTTGCAAGGCAATGACAAGATGTAGAATTAATACATTAATATTCTTCTGTTGAGCAATGTACGATAGTAAGGAGTTTCATATCTTATTTGCAAAATCTACAAGCATCGCGTAATTGCTTCCAAAAGGAACATTTTTCAATACAAATGAACCGCCTGAAAAAACAGACACTGGAGGGCTGAAGTGGGAGTGTTGTTCCTGTTTTGTTATAATTAGCAAGTAATTTTATTTTAGCTCAGTCCATTGTTATCTTTTGGGGGCACAGCTTCTGTATTTCCTCAATCTAAGGCGAATATTAAATCCATTTTTAACTCTGTACACAAAATCATCAAGTATACCTTTTAGATATATTTTAAAGGATCCAGAAAATTCACTTGGTGTTGAAACTTGCTTTTCAAGTTCTCAATTCAAAGGTAAATTTGTTTTAACACATTCTTCACCCCTAATTCTTCACATTACTTCCAACTTTCACCCTCCAAATAAGACACACATTTATGGTTATGAACATTGGTAATACTCTAAATCAAATGTTTCTTCATAACAACACTTTGCATTCATAATGTGAATGATATTATTGTCTGCGGTAATCTGACGAATCAGAATAACCAACCATTTGAACACTTGCTTAAAAAAGTAGTTGACCAAATGGTTCATGTGATGGAAGACTGAAATATCCAGTCTGCCGGGTGAAAACTAGAAATTTTCAGGATTTGAGAGATGTGTCTGAGGGCATAAGACAAAAAAAATTGTGCCGTGGACTAGTTCTTTGTTATGTTCTAAAGATGTTAAGTAACAGCTAATTTTAAGTTAAAGAATTAATAGGATGTTCATGAGAACTCCTGAAAGGTATGACAATAATACTTAACATTAATATAGTTCCTGTTATTTTCATTGCACTGAACTGACATTTACTATACATTAGTACAGCATAAAAAAACCTAGTCTGGTTGTCATCAAGGCCCATTCACAATTCAAATACTGAATTGATAGAAACAAAAACTATGTTTAGCGACATTTAAGGTTGCATTGGGCCACAGCCCATCTACACAAGCATGGAAATCAGAAGTTACAGGAGACATCTTCTCCTGCATTCCTTTTCACCTTCATATTGCCTAAAATGTGGTTGACAATATACTCTAGCACTTGAAAGGGCTTTTAATTCCATCCCAAATGCATTCCAAAAAGCAATGTTTCAGAGTGGCAGCCATGTTAGTCTGTATCAGCAAAAAGAACGAGGAGTACTTGTGGCACCTTAGAGACTAACAAATTTATTTGGGCATAAGCTTTTGGGGGCTAAAACCCACTTCATCAGATGCATGCAGTGGAAAATACAGTAGGAAGAAATATATATACAGAGAACATGAAAAAATGAGGATTGCCATACCAACTCTAACAAGACTAATCAATTAAGGTGGGCTATTATCAGCAGGAGAAAAAAGCTTTTGTAGTGATAAGGATGGCCCATTTCAAACAGTTGACGAGAAGGTGTGAACAACAGTAGGGCAAACATTAGCGTGGGGAAATAGTTTTGTTTGTGTAATGACCTATCCAAGCCTAATTTAATGGTGTCCAGTTTCCAAATTAATTCCAGTTCTGCAGTTTCTCGTTGGAGTCTGTTTTTGAAGTTTTTTTTGTTGAAGAATTGTGACTTTTTATTCATTTATTCTTCTGCGTAGAGACTGGCCGGTTTGGCCAATGTACATGGCAGAGGGGCATAAAATGGACACAAATCAGATGTCAAGAATTATAACATTCAAAAACCAGTCAGAGAACACTTCAACCTCCCTGGACACTCAATTACAGATCTAAAAGTCGCAATTCTTTTATTAAAGCTGCTGCCTATTAATTTCATTTGGTGCCTCCTAGTTCTTGTGTTGTGAGAAGGAGTAAATAACACTTTCTTATTTACTTTCTCCACACCAGTCATGATTTTATAGACCACTATCACAGCCCCGCCTACTTGTCTCTTTTCCAAGTTGAAAAGTCCCAGTCTTATTAAGCTCTCCTCATATGGAAGCCGTTCCATCCCCTTAGTCATTTTTGTTGTCCTTTTCTGAATTTTTTCCAATTATGATTTTTTTTTGACCAGAACTGCAGGCAGTATTTAAGATGTGGGTGTACCATGGATTTATATAGAGGCAATATGATATTTTCTGTCTTATTAGCTATCCCTTTTCTAATGATCCCCAACATTCCACTAGCTTTTTTGACCACTGCACATTGAGTGGATGTTTTCAGAGAACTATCCACAATGTATCCAAGATCTTTCTTGAGTGGCAACAGCTATTTTAGACCCTATCATTTTATATGTATAGTTAGGATTACATTTTCCAATGTGCATTACTTTGCATTTATCAACATTGATTTTCATCTGCCATTTTGTTGCCCAGTCACCCAGTTTTGTGAGATCCCTTTGCAACTCTTCACAGTCTGCTTTGGACTTAACTATCTTGAGTAGCTTTGTATCCTCTGCAAATTCTGCCACCTCACTTTTTACCCCTTTTTCCAGATCATTTATGAATATGTTAAACAGTACTGGTCCCAGTACACACCCCTGGAGGACACCACTATATACCTCTCTCCATTCCGAAAACTGACCATTTATTCCTATCCTTTGTTCCTATTTTTTAACCAATTACTGATCCATGAGAGGACTTTCCCTCTTATCCCATGATAGCTTACTTTAAGAGTTTTTGGTGAGGGACCTTGTCAAAGGCTTTCTGAAAATCTAAATTGACTATGTTCACTGGATCACCCTGCTCCACATGCTTCTTTACTCATTGACTGCTGAGGAAAGCTATGCAGCTATGGATATTTTGATATTATCAGTTATATCTTTTTAAGTGATAAGATTGTATTCTGAACAGGTGAGTTATCACTACTACCACATGCCCACCTGCAGCAAAAATTTTCAAGTTAATGTCTAACCACTGCTTGCATTGATTCAGCTCCATCTTTGGAGGGAAGGAACACTGTGTTCTCTTCCTGCTCAGATCATGATAGATCATCCATCTGCTGTTAGGCGGACAACAAAACTATTACAAGAGGGGCCAGATGAGTTCCCAATCACAGAAATATTTCAAATACAAGTGAACTTCGAGGTTTACTTTCATTGCCAGTAATGCTTAATCTAATACAGAGATCTCTACAAAGGAATCCTGTCTTTTCGATAGTCTTCAAAACTGGTCTTGATTTGGTCAAAGGAAGTAGTGAAGCTTGAAGAGGATTTCTTGGATATGATTGGACACAGTTTTGTATAAACAACAGAGAGAACAGATACTGTGTATGCCCAAGGGGGCAAGGGGCAGGAGAAACCTGTAGAAACTACAAATTTTGCATTCAGTAACAAGTAACCATGTTTTTCTTATTAAAATCTACAGTATTTTTAATGCTCCAAAAATAATGCCTTTCCTGTGTTATTGCTTAATTATATCCTGTTGAGTGATCTACAGTGCACACAACCAATTCTAGAAGACAATGAATTTTCAAAATATAATGGGGTCTCTATGGTGGTTTGATCCCTGAATTTTGTCAGACTGGTAGTGCTGTCTATTTTCACTCCCTTTAATTTAACTTTGTACCATTATAAAAGAGTTTTTTTGCAGCCCGGCTTATATAGAAGATCTTTTCATGTCAAGTCATCTTCTTGTCTGAAATGTCTTAAAATAACAATTCCCAATTCAACCAGCATAGAATCTTTTAAAATACCAATATAATTGTAAATCTGCCTGTGACTCAATTAGTTTCCAAGATGTGTTGATTATCTTCCTTTAACTTTATTGGGGTAATTTCTCCTTCCCCCCCCCGCCCAGTTTGTTGAAATTTTGGAAGTATTGAAACTTCTTAATTCATTCACTGTTGGATCTTTCTGAGACTTTCATTGTGGCATTTGAAGAGAATGCACAGTTGTATTCAGTGGAGTATCTGGATGGTCCCAGCAGGGGCGGCTCCAGGCCCCAGCATGCCAAGCGTCTGCTTGGGGTGGCATGCTGCTGGGGGCGCTCTGCCGGTCACCGGGAGGGCAGCAGGTGGCTCCGGCAGACCACCCGCAGGCGTCCCTGTGGAGGGTCTGCTGGTCCCGCGGGTTCAGTGGAGCATCTGCAGGCACGCTTGCAGGAGGTCCACCGGAACCGCGGGACCAGCGGACCCTCCGCAGGCATGTCTGCGAGAGGTCCACCGGAGCCGCGGGACCGGCGACCGGCAGAGCGCCCCCCCCGGCGTGCCACCGTGCTTGGGGCGGCGAAATGGCTAGAGCCGCCTCTGGGTCCCAGGTATGATTGATAGCACCAGGGTGCATGTGCATCAATTGTATATTTAGTAACAATGAAGTGGTTAAAGGCATCTTAGTCACATTTTTAAATGTTGAAGGGTGCTGCCCAGGGTTATGGCAGAGTGGAAAAAATGTCCATCATCATTTGTAGAAAGGCCTGTGACATTTTCAATATTAACATATTGAATTGTTCTCCAACTAGACAAGAAGACATATCAGACAGGCTGTTCTCACTGGTGCTTCTTAGTTATGAAAGACTTGCACGGTCTTCCCTTTAAAACAACAATTAGTCATTCTAAAAAATCCCATTTTAAAGTGGTACAGATCAAAGAGATGTGGTATCTCTTTTGTACTGCTGATTTTTAAACATCTTTCTCTTCCCTAACTGATCTTTTTTTACTTAACACTGAGTACTTTGATGTGACCTTGGTATTAAACTCCATGCTTTTGTTTTATGTGACAAAGCCATGGGGTTAGGGTTGCCAATCCTGCAGGATTGTCCAGGAGTCTCCAGGAATTAAAAATGAATCTTTAATTAAAGATTGTTGTGTGATTAAACCTCCAGGAATACGTCCAACCAAAATTGGCAACCCTACATGGGGTAATATTTTTCAAAAACACCATAAGCACATTACACCCCTCCACAGCTGATTGATTATTCTAGGAAATTAAATGGTGTTATTAAAGTCTCAGTCCTGCAAACATGCATGTGCACAACCTGACTCATTTCAATAGTCTCATTGTAGTCACTTCTATTCAAACAAGTAAAGTTAAGCACATGTGTAAGTGTTTACAGAATTGAAGCCTGAAGATGCCATAATCTATTTTGAGGATAATATAATAGCAACAAATTGCTTATTTAAAAGAATAAAATTATATCTTTTTTATCCTCTCAGAATTGTTTAGGTTAAGAAAAATTGGGTAAAGAAGAAAAAGTAGATATAATATTTATATTTCCAAAAGATTCTTGATAAAGTCCCTGGCAAGATGGCTTTTAAGGGAAACTGGTACCCAACGGTGAAAAAGTAGAAATAAATGGCCAATTCTTAGCATGGCAAGAGGTTAATAGTGGGATGCCCCAGGGATCAGAACTAGAATTGGAATTGTTCAATATTGAATGACCTGGAAGAATGGATAAATGGTGATGTGGATAATTTTGTGTCCTATTTCTTTTTCAAATTAGAAAAAATAAAATTAACTGTTTCAACTAAAGTCTTAATAATTTAGGCTATTTTTAACAAAACCATTAAAAGTTTCAAGTGAAGCATTTTACACTGATCTGCCATCCTGCAGAAGACAAAAACCTTTAAAACAGCACTAAATGTAGTACTAAAGAGGAAGGAAAAAAAGTTAATAGGCAAGGTTATTAATTACTATATAATTACTATATTAATTACTATAATGTGGTTGTCTTTTAGACCGAAAAGCAACACTGACTTTTGTTACTCTCCTTGGCAATCCTGACATTCCTGACCAGTCATGAGTGATAAATGATCTCATGGTAGTTAGTCCAGCAACAGTCTCACGCAGAAAGCAAAAGTTATCTAAAGTGATGAGTAATCAGTAACTTCTTCCATGTGGGAAGTGATCAGGACTTTGGAAAAAGTTCCTTTCTTTTCAGAATATTCTAACAATTTATTCAAGAATCTTTACTAACAGCTGAAAACATTTGACTATGGGACCTGACTCCTATTGAAGAAACAATGATAATGTACCGTATATACTTGATCATAAGCCGGTTCATTTATAAGCTTACCCCCCACCCAAGATGGATAAGTAAAAATGGAAATTTTTTATAACCTGTTCATAAGCCGACCCTATAATTCAGGGGTCAGCAAACTTTGGCTTATAAGCCATCAGGATAAGGTGCTGGCAGGCCGAGATGGTTTGTTTACCTTGAGCGTCCGCAGGCACAGTGGTAAACCTAAGTAAACAGAGTGTCCCAGTGCGTCAGCTGCTTACCCTGACAGGCTGGGACAGCAACTGGTGGGGAAATTATTTTTTTGCAGGGGGGGGGGGGGCTGGGAGTCAGGGGAGTAACCTCTGTGACCATCCCCCACAAGAACCACCACTAGCCTGGGACCCCCACACTCTCCCCATCCCATCCCTTCCCACGTTATCTGGGGAGGGCCAGGGGAGGATGTCTCTGGCCAGACCGGGCGGTGCAGCCACAGCATGTTCCAGCGGGCTGAGCCAGGCAGCACAGCCGCAGAGTGCTCTGGCAGGCCGGGCAGTGCGGCCACAGTCTGCTCTGGGGGACGGGGCCAAGCAGCACGGCTACAGCCTGCCAGCCCTGGAGCTGCAGCTGCTTCAGAGGCTGGGGGGGGAACAGCATGGCCAGAAGCAGAGAGACTCTGACCCCGCCTCTTCCCATCTGTCTCTGCTGGCTGTGCTGCCTCTCCTTGCTCCCTCTGTTGGGGGGAGGGGCTGTGTCCCACCTCTCCCTCTCTATACCCGTTCATAAGCCGACCCCCTTCTCTGGGGCTTCCCTTTTTTACTAAAAAAAATTGGCTTATGAACGAGTATATATGGTAGTTACTGTTCAGGCCTCTGTTGAGGTTTCCTCTTAGTCTCTCAGTTTCTCCTGTATCTGATGTGGAATGGGAACTCAGTACAAAGATTTAGTGGCAGGAGGTAAGGGACTGGGACTCCATGTTTCCATTATCAATATTCCTACAGTGTACTTGTCTGCAAGCCCTAAAAAGAGTGAAATGTGGTTACCTATGAAAATATGACAATGAAACTAAAGATATGAGATAAATTACTTCATGTGTCTAACTTTTCATAATTGTACTATGGGCATTCAACTGCTTTCTACTTCCCTATCCATGAAATGGACATAAACTAGTTAGTTAATTAGCAGGTTTAATACAGAGCAGAAGCCCTGAACTCCCCCTTGCCCCCGGCCTGGATAGGCAGAGAATGGGGGAGGCATGGGGGGCTCCGCGAGCTGCACTTCAACTGTAAAAGAGCAGCATGTAGCTCACGAGCTGCAGTTTGGCTACCCCTGAGCTATAGTGTTGATATGACACACTTGGTAATGTCTGGTCTGCTAATATGCACATTGCAAAATAGGCACGTGTTCCTAGATTAATTGGGAGTAACCACATAATCAAACAGTAAAGGTCCTGTATTCCAGGGAACATTTTCACTGAGCATTTCTGTGAATACAGCAATAAGCTACAATAGAGTATGCATTAAAAAGTGGGTTAACAGGGCATGGCTTGGGGTCAGCATGGGATCTTGAAACATCTGAGAATGCATCAGTAAGTGTAGAACACTACTGCTTATTGGAATATGATTTCATTTTAAATTGCATTTTGTTAAAAATGTAAAACAATTTTTGTGTTTGGCATTTTGCAACAAGTTCCTCCACTAGGAACAACAGTTAATAATAGCAAGATGAGAATCATAGGCAAAGGATTATAAATATTTTCCTACTCTTTTGATGATATTTATTGCACTTTTTTTCATATGGTCCTCCATCGTCTCAGAAAAGTTGCTACCTTTCCAGTTACAGTTTGTGGACCAATAGTTACTTGTTACTCACATTCTATCATAAAATAATACAGAATTGGGAAAAATGAACAGTTCCCCAATTTCATTTTTACATCAGGTGTATTAGGATTAGCCCCTGCTCCTCTTCCCCCATGCACAGCTATTTCTCTCTCCCCATTCTTTTTTCAGGCTGCCTCCTGTATTTTTGCCCCCCAATTAATTTCTGGCCATATGTCCATGATTAGTGGACATGGGGACTTAGTTTATATATTTCCAAGTGATAAGTTCCCAACCTGCAAACCACTGGGAGTGGAGGTACAGATATGATATCAAAAAAGGTCAACCAATCCATCAGAACACAATTTTCTGAACAATGTTCAGCACTAGATGCCAATAAATACAAGAGAGCATACAATATTTTCTGTTCCCAGGAGTCCGAAAATAGTTCTTGGAGAGTCAAGATGATGGGCACCTGGGAGGGATAGGTCAGTGGTTTGAGCACTGGCCTGCTAAACCCAGGGTTGTGAGTTCAATCCTTGAGGGGGCCGCTTAGTGATCTGGGGCAAAAAAAATTGGTCCTGCTAGTGAAGGCAGGGGGCTGGACTCAATGACCTTTCAAGGTCCTTTCCAGTTCTAGGAGATTGGTATATCTCCAATTATTACCTTTATTACCTTTTTAAATACAATACCTGCTACAGACAGACCAACCTTTATTTGTGCAACATAGGTAGTACTAACTCACAACAAGAATATCTCATTTAAAATAGTTTCACTTTAGCTAGTGAGGGATCTTTTACAATGAAAGCGGGGGCTCAAGCATATAGTTGTGGTAGGGGGAAGGAGGAAAGAGGGGTTCAACTCTCTGAGACAGTGATTAGGTAGGATAAGAATTTGGCTGCTTTGTATTGCAGAGAGGGTCCCAAATTTTATTTACCATATGGTTGTCCTTTCTCCTATGTAATTCCATTCCTTCTCTCTCTTAAAGGCAGCCTCAACTTGCAAATGGAAAGGCAGACTGGCTCCAAGACTAAAAAAAAAACTGCTTTGTTTTCAAGTAACTCAGGGGATCAAGGATAATGACTTACGTGATAATAACTTATATTTATATAGTACCTTCTGGAAGGAAGTTACCATAAGAAAGCTCTTCGCAAACTATATATGCAGGAGTTACTTATACAGTATTGCAAACTACAGGTGGTGTTGGAGTCACAGATTTTTCTCCCTGCATGAACATAATGCAGTTAAACCAAAATATTCCAGATTTGTCATTAAAGTTCCTGTTTGAATAACTGTGGTAAACAATCATTTAAAATGCACCCTTAATATCTGATAAGGGAAGTAATTTTCTTTTGATGATTACCTCAGCAATTTGTACCCCAATACAGTCTATATTGATTGTTTTGATCAGGGGCGGCTCTAGGCACCAGCAAAACAAGCTGGTGCCTAGGGCGGCAAAATGTAGGGGGCGTCCCCTGCCGCCGGGGAGGGCGGGAGTCTGGGCCGGCGGACTTGCCGCCGTCATGGCTGCGGCAGGTCGACCGGAGCCCGGGTGGACCTGCCGCAGGTATGACTGCGGAGGGGGCGCTCGTCCCGCGGCTCGGCTGGACCTCCCGCAGGCATGACTGCGGCAGGTCAACCGGAGCCGCGGGACCACGGCACCCGCCGCAGTCATGCCTGCGGCAGGTCCACTCGTCCCGGGCTCCGGTCGACCTGCCGCAGCGGGAGCTCAACCGGAGCCGCGGGAAGAAGGGACCCGCCGCAGGACCGGGGAAGGGCGGCGCAGCGCACCGCGCTGCTTGGGGCAGCGTGATTTCTAGAGCCGCCCCTGGTTTTGATGTCTGACCTCCATTGGCAGGAGCAGCATTCCAATACAATACACTGATTAATGCAGAGAAATCTACAATCCTAAAATGTTAATTCTTATTGTTGCTAAAGCTAGTTTCGATAAATGCTAACAAGCACAATGCAGTTTCACAAAACACAGTCTAAATGCCAACAAAAACAAAGAGCCCACAGTCCTTTCCCTCTCTCCAAAAGAATGACCTCTGGCAGAACTCAAAAACTAATATGTTCTACTTGGAAGAGTGTGCATGTCTGTTTAACTGACCTGCCTTTGATCAAAGCTCATGTATGGGTCAAGTTTTTTTTTTTTTCCTCCCCTGCGTTCCTGCTGAAAGTCCAAGAATTCTGGATGAACCATTACAAGCTTAAAAATCCCCAAAGAACATTTAAATAATGGTTTAATATTAAGTATGAATAAAATTAGATTCAAGTAACATGGAGAGCCAGACAAACCCCAAATATCACAGTATAACCAATATCACATTCTAGCCTTCTGACCTAACCAGCAGCAGTGCTGCGCTTTTCTATGCAGAAACTTTGGTTTGGTTACACAGAACAAAGACTCTTATTCCTCAGTGTAGGCAAATGAGGCGAGTGCTTGAAACATAACATGCTGAGTTTTGGGAGAAGGAAGAATCATCTCACTTAGCTGAACAGCACTTTTCACCAGGAGATTAAAGAGCATTAATGACTGGCTCTGAAAGGAGTTTATTCCAGTCCTCCTCACTGGCAGGATGATAATGTGATTAACAAGGAAAAATCTGAAGGAGTCTCAAATACTCCACATGGCAATTCTCCCTTTCTTGGAAGAAGAGAAAATTAGTCATTGTCACAGAACTCTCCTGAAAGTGCTGGGTATGCCTTCACCAGTTTTTTTTGTATTAACGTTTCAGAACAGAATCTAGTTTTCCAATATCCCTCTTTTTTCACATAAGACAGCATGTCTTCAGGGCACATCAAATTAGGTTCTCTCTTTTTATACCCTTTATTTACAAGCAATATTTCTGCTGGGTAGCAAAAGATATATGTACAGACACCAACAAAAAGGATATGGAGAAGAACAAAAATCTTGAAAACAACACCGGATAGGCAATTCTTAGGAATGAAGCCGGCAACCTAAAAAAGCATCAGTCATTTCAGAATGCAGCAGCCTGCGGCTCAGTAACAGAGACTGCCATGAACTTATTACTCAGATATTTCTTTCACTGCTCTGGTTTCCCATTCCACTGAATAAAAAGTCAAGTTCAACATTTCAGTTCTGATATTCAAAAAACTTGCATGGAGACAGCCCAGGGTATTTGAGAGACCACTTTAATCAGCAAAAACAACTTCCTATAACCGATATGTTCCATTGGAAATATGGAACTGTTGAGCTCAGAGGCAGAGACTTGTGAACACAGATGACAGTTCCCTAGACAGTTGATCTATGACTAGAATTCACCTTAACAGGTGATTAAAATTTAAAGATTCAATCTACTGACTGAAAAGTGTAGCCAATTGTTTGACTATGCTCGTGGTTTGCATTTAAAAATGTTCAAGAGACCAACTATCCATACTTTAGCCAATTTTACTGTTTAAAGACAAAGCAGCATAATAAGAAAAGGAGACATATATACCCCAATCCTTCAGGAAACAATTATCTCGCAGCTTGTTCACTTTCTACGGAAGGTGTGCTTCAAAGATACACATTTCAGCTAGTAGTATTTTTAGTACTATTTTACAAGTTACAAAAAACTCCTTACATGTCATTAAACGGCAACCCATCACCTCACAGCAGTTCCTTAACTTGCTATTCTGTACTTCTCTTAGCTCTGTATTGGATACTTAATTCCAAACCAGCTGGGCATAGAGGTACATCACAACTTGTGCTAGGACACACCATTCATGCATCTTGGCTTTGACAGGCTTCCTATTTTCTAATGCCAAAGCTGACTTCAGCTTTGCAAAGCATTGTGGGATACTTGGCATGGGTGAAGAGAATTGTGGGGAGCGCATAATACATTCAGGTAACAACTTCCCAGCACTTTTATATATAAAATGTTTTATTTTGTTTTACTGTTTTAATACTGTGCGCATAACATCCCTTTAATGTGGTACATATTATGGCCAACATATATGTATTGACTAACACTGAGCAAACTTTTAATACTAATTACACAAGGGAAACAGTTTTCAAGACTCCCAACATTTATATGTAGGTGCTTGCACTTTTCATAACTTAAACCTTCTATCAGGTAATCGGACCTTTAAACTAGGCCTTTAACAAAACTCTCACTACTAGAGGTCCTATAAGATACAAACATTAATAATTCTGTTCTTTAGGCCTTATTTTCTAGCTGAAGATAAAACCCAACCCAATTTAGATATCACCAATCTTCAACTGAACTGTAACTACATATGTCTCTTAGGCCTGGTCTACACTAAGCGTTTAAACCGGTTTTAGGAGCGTAAAACCGATTTAACTCCACACCCGTCCACACTGAGAGGCCCTTTATGTCGATATAAAGGGCTCTTTAAACCGGTTTCTGTACTCCTCCCTAACGAGAGGAGTAGCACTAGTATCGGAATTACCATATCGGATTAGGGTTAGTGTGGCCGCAGATCAACGGTATTGGCCTCCGGGTGGTATCCCACAGTGCACCACTGACCGCTCTGGACAGCAATCTGAACTCGGATGCAGTGGCCAGGTGCACAGGAAAAGCCCCGCGAACTTTTGAATATTTCCTGTTTGCCCAGCGTGGAGCTCAGATCAGCACGTGTGGCGATGCAGTTAAAAATCAAAATAAAGAAAGAGCTCCAGCATGGACCATGTGGATGTGATCGCTGTAAGGGCAGGCAAATCTGTTCTATCAGCGCTCCATTACAGAAGACGAAATTCAAAATCATTTTTAAAAAATCTCCAGACAGACGCCATAGCAGGGAGTCAGCGCACTGCTGCGTGACAAGCGTAACGGAAAGCCAAAGAATCAAATGGACGCTCATGGACTGGAGGACTCAAGCTATCCCACAGTTCCCGCAGTATCCGAAAAGCATTTGCATTCTTGGCTGAGCTCCAAACGCTTCTAGGGTCAAAAACAGTGTCCGCGGTGGGTCAGGGCATAGCTCGGCAATTTACGCACCTCCCACCCACCCCCAGAAGTGAAAGGGAAAACAATCCTCTCTTGACTCTTTTACATGTGACCCTATCTTTACTGAATGCTGCAGATAGACGCGATGCTGCAGCACTCAACACCAACATCCTTGCTCCCCCCCGCCATAGGTGGCTGATAGTACAATAAGACTGATATCCATCATCATCATCAGCCTATTGGCAAATGGGGCAGTGCAAAAGGACTGGTAACCATGCCGACTAGCATCAGTTAGGTCGATCAAGGGTGCCTGCCCCTAATTTTTCCTGGTAGATGGTGCAGTATGGCTGGTAACCGTCTTCATCATAGCAACAGGGGGCTGAGCTCCATCAGCCCCCACCCTTCATGTGTAAAGAAAAGATTCAATTGCCCCTGGACTAGCAGCGGGATGCTGGGCTCCTCTCCTACACACTGCTTAATGTCCTGTCTGGACTATCATAGCAGCTGGAGGCTGCCTTCCACTCATTTCTCACTAACAAGTCACTGTGTCATCACACAAGTGGGGGGACAATGCTACAGTAGCCCAGGAAGGCTGGGGGAAGAACGGAATCAATAGGTGGGGTTGTTGCAGGAGCAACCCCCTGTGAATAGCATACAGATCATAGTTTCTGAAGGATCTGACACAGAGCAGCTGTGCTCTCTGGTTCTATGATACAGTGGTTCTCTAGTACACTTGCCCATATTCTAGGCAGGACTGATTCTATTTTTAGATACCAAAAAGGAGGGATTGACTCAGGGAGTCATTCCCAATTTTGGCTTTTGCGCCCCTGGCTAAGAGCAGCCAGGGGCACTTATGACAGCAGCAAATGGTGCAGTGCAAAAGGACTGGTAACCATGATCATCTTATTACCAATTTATGGTATGGTAGATGGTACAGTATAGCTGGTAACCATCTCTGCTGTCATGCAAAAGCAAAAGCATGCTGTTGTGTAGCGATGCTGAATCGCCTCTGTCAGCGGCATCAAGTACACATACGGTGACAGTCACAAAAGGCAAAACAGGCTCCATGATTGCCATGCTATGGCATCTGCCAGGGCAATCCAGGGAAAAAAGGCGCGAAATGCTTGTCTGCCGTTGCTTTCCCAGAGGAAGGAGTGACTGACGACATTTACCCAGAACCATCCGCGACAATGATTTTTGCCCCATCAGGCACTGGGATCTCAACCCAGAAATTCCAAGGGGCGGGGGAGGCTGTGGGAACTATGGGAAAGCTACGGAATAGCTACCCACAGTGCAACGCTCCAGAAATCGACGCTAGCCACGGACCATGGACGCACACCACCGATTTAATGTGTTTAGTGTGGCCGCGTGCACTCGATTTTATACATTCTGTTTTGCTAAACCGGTTTATGTAAATTCGGAATAATCCCGTAGTGTAGACATACCCTTAGTAGTTTGCTTCCACATCCAAAACTATAGCGAGAGGCATTGTAAGGCATTACTATAGCAAATCTTGGTTTAAATACTACATGTTAAGACTGTGAAAACTATCTTTATTACAAGTTATCTGTTTTAACATTTATTAAATGAACAAACCCAGAACACTGAACGATATAGCACACCAATCCTGTCATGTTCTACTTAGCTTTGCAAGAGGAAAAACATTCTTGCCCTATCTATGGGAAAATTCCATTTTTCAGCTGAATGCAAGATCTTCAGAGATGTGTGCGTAAATCACTCTCACTCCTTTTACATGGTTTCTATGAAATATTTTATTTCACTACAACCTGTAAAGCCTATTTCATTTATCTTTCTAATAGGCTAATTATATTTAAAGAAATACAACAACTGTGATAACATTTGTGAAAATAGCACCTTTCAAAGTAACTGGAAATTCTGTTCCCCAATTCAGCTGGAGTTTTGTCTTCTGAGCACACTTCAAACAAAAATCGGACACAGTGCATTTGTTGGTCATTGCAATCTGAGCCAAACTGCTCTAAAACTATTTCTGAAAGCCCCATATAAGCCAAGTTCAGCTATTTACAATGACCAGCCAAAAAACGTCTGATACTGGGTTAGAGAGAACTGTATTTAAATAGGATTTCAAACATTAGTCAAAAGTCCAGTGTTAATGGGGCCTTTGAAGGATTATTAATTTCTTAAATGGTTAATATCTTTGCTGACTTGCAGATCTCTCAAGTTGCTTGTTATAACAAGTATATTAAGCTTCAGCAAAGCAGTTATTTAAAAATTAATTTACAAAGGCAGGTTAATGTTGAACCCCCCCCCCCCCCCGCTGCCCTTCAGATCCTGGTGACATGGAAACAGGACTATGAATTCAGTTATCCTTGAAGATTTGTTAATAATTTGTATGAAAAGTACAAGATAAGTAAAATTGGGAATAGACTATATATTTTAATGGCTGCCTATCACACTGAGGAAATGTGTATGTAGTATTGTATTTTAAACTTAAAACTGTAAAACATTCACTTTTGTATAACTTATCCAAATGTCTTGTTTAATAGTAAATATTTTATCACTACTGACTCCTGTTCCTGTTCCATTCAAGTCTCCTTCTTGAACCTACAGCAAAGTCATAATGGGAAATCTGTGGTGTGTCAATCATTTTCATGGCAATGATCTCTGGCGTCAAAGCACAGGATTACTACTCCATTGCTAGGTTAAAAAACTAGGAGACGCCAGGATACATGTGAGAAAACTCTTATTCACACAACAATTTGAAATAATACAGGTTTTCGTTTTTCACCAGTCTGTCTCATCATGTAAGTCCCTCTTTAAAGACCGACAACTTAACTGGTATTAGGGATGTGGGAAATCACCAAATATATCCAACCAAATTGTAAGTATTTGATTTTCTCAATTCCTGCTTGCCTTAGTTCCCCAGAAATGAATCTTGGATAATTAACCTTTTTATTATTATAGCAGGTAGCAGACCTCATGTAAACATCAAATACTACATTATTTAATGTTATATTCCTGATTACTGGGATCTGTAGGAGGAAAATGTGGCGATAATACAGTATTTACCAATTTTTAAAAAAAACAGATTTGCCATATATTTAATTGGCATAAAGCCCATCTCTTGTTCACCACACGTCATTTAGAGTTTCCTTTGCCTGTCTTTCACTCTTTTTTCATTTGCTCTGTTGTTTATCATCATATTGTTCTTAAATATCAATATATTTAGCTGATTATAATTAATAGGGGATGTCATATATGAGCCTACCATTAATCTCCCTGCACTAAAATGTGCCTTCTTATATAATATGTGGATACTATTTAACTGAACGATCACAAAGTGTGTGTATAATAAAATATTTTAAAAGTAACAACTGAGGAATAGTCTCAAAACTATTCTACAACTAGCTAGATTGTGACTTGTGCCATGAAAAACATTTGTTGATATATTCGCATTTTAGTTTCAATATAAAAGGGATTTTCCTGCACACAGACAAGATTTCTTTCCTGCATAATAAAATGAAAAAAGATGAACAATTTAATGATTAGGCAAACCAAGATTTTTGGTCAAAGCGTTTAAATTTGCTTTCTGAAAAGACTACCAAAACTGGGCTGCTGTTCCTCTTGACTCCAGTTCAAATAACTGCGCCTCCTAGCCATTACTAGGTAACTTGCTCCTACTAACATAGCCTCTTCCTCACTGCATCCAGTACTCACTCGCTCATGGAAGTCAAAGCTTCTGTAACTTCAAATACTAATTAATCAACCAAATGACCTGCAAATCGTGAAATATAACCATTACCTGGATGGGCTCAGCAGAAAGCAAATTTACAAGGTAAAACCAAACTCCTCCTCCCAGGGCTGTCCTCAGAGGGGCGTGGGCCCAGGACATAGGTGTCAAGTTTCTATCTGCCGGGGAAGGGGAGGTGATCCCCCCCCAGCTCTGCCTAGGCCCCGGCCCCACTCAACCCCTTCTCCCCCAAGGCCCTGCCCCTCTCCTCTTCCTGCCCCCACCCCACCTAGTTCTGCCCCCTCCCCCTCAGCGCGCTGTGCCCTTGCTCCTCCCCCTTCGCCAACACTTCCATGCTGCAAAACAGCTGATCGACAGTAGGTGCTGGGAGGGAGGTGGAGGCTGATCAGTAGCGCCCGCAGGCGGGCAGGAGGCACTGGGAAGAGGGGAAGCCCATCTCCCGTCTCACCTCCCTGCCCGCCTGCTCAGGATGAATGGGGACCCCCAAAGTGCAGGGCCCAGGGCCATCCCCCTGATTTGCCATACCCTAGGACGGCTCTGCCTCCTTCTCTAGAGGAGAACCCTTGTCTTGAAGTGGAGTACACATATCAGAACAGCAGAACAGATCCAGAATAGAACTGAAAAGTAGGGCTACCAACTTTCTAAATCACACAAAACTGAACATCCCTGCCCTGCCCCTTCCCTAGGCCCTGTCCCCACTTGTTCCATCACCCTTCACTCCATTGCTTGCTGTCCCCCACCCTCATTCACTTTCACCGGGTTGAGGCAGGGGGTTGGGGAAGGGGGGTGAGGGCTCCAGCTGGGGGTGGGGACTCTGGGGTGGGGCCGGGATGAGGGGTTTGGGGTACAGGATGGGATTCCAGGCTGGGGCAGAGGGTTGGGGTGCAGGAGGTGGTGCAGGGTCCTGGAGACATTTACTGCAGCTCCCAGGAAGCAGCTGCTAGGTCCTTGTGGCTCCTAGGTGCATGGGTGGCTCCACACACTGCCCTCGCACCTGCAGACACCACCCTCACGGTTTCCATTGGTTGCAGTTCCCGGATAATGGGAGCTGCAGAGCCGACACTCGAGGTGGGGACAGCGTGTGGAACCTCCCTGGCCACCCATGTGCCTAGGGGGCTGCCGGAACCTGGTGGCCACTTCCAGAAGCTGCATGAAGACATGCAGGCAGGGAGCCTGCCTTAGCCCTGGGCCCCTGCTGTGCCGTTGACAGGAGTTTTAATCGCCCGGTTGGCGGTGCGGAACAGAGCCGCCAGAGTCCTTTTTTGACTGGGCATTCCGGTCAAAAATTGGATGCCTGGAAACCCTACAAAAACAAATAAATAAGGGAAGAGGAAGGTGTAATAAAACTATGGCTGCTATGACAATACATTTAAAAAGCAGTGTCTGCTGAAGCACTGATATCAACTGTATAATGTCTATTAAACATCTGACTCAACGACCAGACTGATCTTATCCAATAAAGAAGTCTGTGTGGATCTTCCTCTGATGCAGTGAGCTTTAACTTAGAACAGGATGCCTTTCTACAGTGTACATTTCCTCAATGAAAGCAAATAGGCTCTCTCTTCATCATAGCAAAAGGGCTATTTGGCACCCTTGAACCAAGCCGTCAACTTTTGAAACTCTTGGGTTCAGTGGAAGTAGAATTTTATGGCCCTAACAACACTACATGAATGACACAGGTTCCTTAGAGGAGGACAAAAAGGAAAGGACACACACACACACCCCCTACTGTGTGAATGATATCTAAGAAAACTGGAGTTCAGTGAAGCAGAGGCTGTGAAGCAACAATGAAGAGCATAGTAATGGACCAGTGGCCACAGATTAGTTGGTGTCCACTTTCTTGAATCTGGTAATCACCAATCGACAGCACCTGGACTGGACTGCTGATTTCCTGTAAAGCATCTTGTCCTCTCAGAGTCTTGTGAGTTGCCCTTCTAATATTCCTAGGAAAATATCTAATATTTGAGAAATGCAGTAAAAACTATGTTTCTAGCCTTTATCCCTGCACCAGTAGTGGAATATACTGTTGTGTGGTAACAGGTTTGGTAAGTCAAAGACTTTCCAGAATTTAGGATACTGGAAATTACCCTAACTGACCAATCCTGGATATTTACAGCTTTCTTTTTTTATGAAACAAGCCTGAGAATCCAGGGCTTGGAGCCAGATGAACAATACTTTGGAACAGACGGCCATTGTAGAACCAGCTGGAATGGTTTGGGAAAAACATCCATAATTCCTCTAGAAACTGAAATTCTGGTTTTCTGTCATAGGGAGTCTTTCAGGATGACTTCATCCTGTACTGGAAGAGCAGATTTCTTTTCTGATGAGGTGTTTGTTGAGTCTACATGTGGGAGGGATCCCCAGGTCTTAACAGTATCCGGGGAGCCAAATGTCTTGGAAAGGGTGGTGCAGGCAGCAGGCGTGTCTCATGGCTCATTCATCATTTCTTTCATGTCTTTTTGGAACAGGAAACAGAACAGGGAATTCTTCCAACAGGCTCATCCTAGGAGCCTCTGCTTGCAGGAGCCCTCTTTGAACATATCTAGGGTTTTTGCCACCTCTTCACACATACACCTTGGCTTGCTCTTAAACAAGGAGAGAGGGCTTCCTTCTTGACAAAGCAATCATCCCTCTTTCTATAAGGTCTCAGTGACCCTGGAGACAACAAATGGCAATGGACTGTCTCCAAGACTTGAAGTGAGGCTGGTGGGGAGAGGAAGTGGTCAGACATGTAGAACAAAACACCTCAGTGCTTTTGCGACAAGAGGATGTCAGCCTACCTAATGACTCACAAGTGCACCTGAGGAAAAGGGAAATGAGTCCTAATCTGCCTACAGGATTCTTTGCAATAGGGGCAAAGGCTAAATTTTACTAACTGACCCAAAGACCTTATGGAGCTATACCCTAGAGGACAGGGAGATTATGCCCACATTCAAGGTTCTCTAGTGCAAAGTTGAAGAGTGCAGACAAGAACAGAGAGAACCTGGGCTTCGTGATCAGCCACGAGAGAGAAAGCACAGGCTGCAGAGAGAAGCTGAACTAGGTTTGAATTAGCTTAAACAGCAAGGGGGTGGAGCCACATCAACCTGAGTCAAAAGGAGCAGAAGCTAGTTTCAGATTGAGAAACAGAAACAAACTGAAATTTTGTTTCATTAAAACAAATGAGTGAGTCAAGCCCAAGCAATTGCACAGACACAATAGAAGGACAGAATAGTAGTTCTGTGGTGATGTTCTGGAGACAAGGCTTCACAGTTTGAAGCAATTGGTTTAGTACATGAAATGTCTTCAAAACAACAAATGGCACTTGGCTTCATAATTAACAGTTCCGGGGTCCTTCTAGAATATGAATCAGAAGGAGACAATTTGAATAATGCATTAGTTGGAGTTCATGTTCTAGTAGACCTATGTGGGTTGTCAGTGTGTATTCCAGTAGCTCATTATGATTTATCTTCATCAGCCATGGGCCAAAATTACCAGATTCCAATTACTTTGCTTTCGTGTTCAAGAGAAAAAAATAAATGTCAGGACTACCACAGAAGATGGTTTAAAATGCCCGAGGTAAAGAAAGTAATCTACTGTTTTCTGACATTCACTGCCTGAAAGTCATTCACATTAACAACCATTCATACTTGTTTAGTGCAAACCAATTGCTTCTATTTCCCTCTTGTCAGTAACATTAACTTCAATTCAAATTTAACATAGAAAATTAAAAAAACAAAAACAAAGTAAAATTCACTGAGCCTTGACAAGGGCATGTGTGAGTTATGACAGAAAACAAAGCTCTTGAATTTATCTGCTTTAATGTGTTAATTTTGAAATTTCAATTTTCAAAAGACAAATCTGATAACTTGCAGTTATTTCCTATCTCAGTGAAAGTAAGAGACGTATGTAGATGTTTACCAGATTCAAATTACAATACTACCCCTTGTATGAGAACTGCATAGACAGAAAAATAAATGTATTTAATTTAAACTAAGAAATTGTGTGGTTATTTATGACTATAAGTTGAGATTTAGTTACACAGTGAATAGCATTAAATACCTTAATATCCCTTCACTATAGACTTGTACAACAGACCATTAACTTCCAAATAGTTTAGGGCTTACAAGGTTAACATTAATAATGGGAAGGGGAAGTAGATTAGGTAGTTAAACAACAGTAAGTGTCAATGGGCCACAATAAACACTAAAGAGGACATTAGTTTTCATCTTTAGGTTTTAAACCACACCCAAACACAAAAATGTCAGTTACCTTTGAAAGGAAGCTATGCTAAGTTAAACAAAAAAGCCTGCCCTCCCTCCCCGTTTTCTCCAGCATGCAGAAGATTAACATGTATAGGTTGAATTACAACATAAAACCAGAGTATGTTCCAAAAGGTTTATTTTCATCTGTTTATGGATTTTCTGTTTTGCTTTTGTGGAGCCAGGAAAAGGAATAGATATAGAATGTGGTGGCTATGGTGGATCCAACCATGTTTAAAACAAATTCGTACTGTAGTCCTCTCTGGTGCATAACGTTCAGCCCAAGAATAAGCCAGATTAACCCTGAATGTGATACATTAATGGAAGTAATAAAGACTGAAAATACACAGTTAATTCTGAAAAAAGAACAGGAGTACTAGTGGCACCTTGGAGACTAACAAATTTATTTCAGCATAAGCTTTCGTGGGCTACAGCTCACTTCTTCGGATGCATAGAATGGAACACACAGACAGAAGATATTTATACATACAGAGAACATGAAAAGGTGGTAGTACTCCTGTTCTTTTTGCGGATACAGACTAACACGGCTGCTACTTTGAAACCAGTTAATTCTGAGTACTCTACATTTATTGTTTATAAATTAGCAGTAAAAAAAAAATTGGAGGCAGCAATTAATGTTGACAAGCTTTGGGCAATAGTTTACAGGCTAAATCCCTACCAACTGGGTTGATAAAGGCATGATGTCCAAAATGTAGAAAAATGGATCCCTTTAAATAATTCATATACCTTGAATTTTCCAAAGTCTCTTTTAAATACAGCGTAGACTCTATTTTTCTACCTTCCTCTAGATATGTCTAAACACTATCTTAAGAACAACTCTATTAACATCTATTGCAGTTTGAAAAGATCATTTTGTAACTTGAAAAACAGGCATGAGACTTTGGAATTACCATACAAATTAGAACATAGTTACTCCTGGGGGAATTCTATGCCAAAAAAAATTAAAAATTTAGTACACATTTTAAAATTCTGCGAAATGCTGCATATTTTATTCGTCAAAGTAACACAATATAAATGACACCAGTTTCAATTATTTTGGTAATTTATTTCAAAACACCTGTCAGCTAGTATGTCTGTAAAAATACAGACAACAAAAAAGATTCAGGAAATGTTTGTTGACAACTAGATTCCCAACTAGGCATATTAATACAGAACTTTGAGTAATAATTCATTTAAACTACAATACAGAAACATATTTCTGACACCTCTCAGAAGCAGTGCAAAGGCTGGGGGGAGTCAGGAGTAACAGAGGCGCCCCAGGAGAAGGAAATAATTGCTGGGAAGGAGCCTCGGAGTGAGCCTGGAGGGATGTTGAGCGTGGGTGGGAGAAGTATGAAACGGGGAGGGGGGGAGGGCAGGACTGGTGGCGGGCAGACTGTTGGGGAGCCTAACTCATGCAGACCCCGGCTGACCCCTAGCCTCTCCCATTCTATCAGGCACCTCTGCCCCTGTCCCCATGTCCCTGTACACCCTCCCCCCATCTCCATGTGTCCCTGTACCTTCACTCAGTCCCCCTCCTCCCCCCTTCCCATGTGTCCTACACCCACACTCACCCACCTCCTACCCATATGTCCCTGTACCCCCACCCAGCCCTCCACATCCCCATGTGGCCCTGCACCCCTAATTCCCATTCAGCTCATGCCTCAATGTTGTCACCCCACTAACTCCTGTACCCCTTCCCAGTCTGTCCCCACCTAGCCCTTCTAAAACCCAGTCTATGTGACCTCCAGCAGTCCTGTGTGCCCAACTCTGTATGTCCCCCTCATATCCCATGCCTCCTCACCTGGCCCCGCAAGCAGGGCACTCTGAAGAAAGCAGCCACTGCCCCCTCCCAATCTGTGCTTCGGTCCTGAGCCAGCTTCCCGCTCTTCTGGTGCAACAGCAACCCCTAGTGGGTTAAAGATATAATTGCAGTGCCTCCTCGGCGGAATCTATTATCTGCGGGGCTGGGGGGGAATCTGTGGGGGACGTGAATTCTGTGTGCACGCCGTGGAACAGAATTCCCCAGGAGTAAACCAAGTTTAAAAGAAAAGTAGTAGTAGTAGTAGTCGTCATCAACAGATCTTAACTGCTGGGTTACATCTGAGATAGCATCACTATTTCTACTTACAGTCTAGTGGACTAAGCATGGAGCTGTAAACTAGGAACTCCATTGTTCTAATTCTGGCTTTACTGCTCATGCCCATCTATAATCTCTGTATGTCTCAGTTTTCTCACAGATAAGTATTATTTTGTAATTCATTTATTGCAATTCATAAATATAAAAGATGCATATTCCAGCATTTAGGCACCCTTGACATCTCTCAATAATGTAACACTAAGATAAATGCAGCAATCAAAGGTACCCATGCCCCAACTCTCTGGGTTGCACACAATCATAGAAATGTGTCTGCAAGTCGCTTTGAGAGTCATCTAGTCCAGCCCCTGAACTAAGATGGGACCAAGACATGACAAGTCTCTTCTTGACTGGCTATAAACAATCTCAGCAGCCTCAAAAAAGACGGTTACTCACCTGTAGTAACTGGTGTTCTTCGAGATGTGTTTGTATCCCATCCCCATGTAGGTGTGCGCGCGCCGTGCGCGCCTCTCTCCTCTCCTTTACCCCTAGCACTCGGGGGCGGCCCTGGCGGAGCGGCGCCCGCGGCGCGGCGCATATATATATACCCGGCCGCCCCGCCTCGCCTCAGTTCCTTCTTTGGCTTCCTCCTCAGGGGGAGGGGGGGGGAGGGTTTGGAGAAGGACACACACCAAGAACACAACACACCACACTACAGGTGACTACTTTTTCTTTTCTCTTTCTTCTCTTTGCTGATTGCCCCCATCCCATTCCATGTGGTGATTCCTGCTGGGGTGGGGCGGAATGGGACGGGAATGGCGGATGTAAGGGTAGAAGGCCGCCGCGCTGCGCTGCTGCTCTGCTGCTGCACGCACGCCAGAGTGAAGCGAAGGAAAGGAAGGGAAGACCAGGTGGCATGGACGATGATGGGATGGTGGGGAGGGACGGCGCGCGGGCGCGGCGGGCGCGCGCGTGCGTCTGTCGCGGTCGGCGGGCATGGGGGGCGGCGCTGCAGCTCGGCATGCAGCATGATGGATGTGAAGAAAGGAGAGGAAAAAGATGAAAGAGATCGCGCCTCATGCTGCGCTCCGCACCGCGAGCAGAGAGCTGGAGAAGGACGAGGGACTAGTTCGAATGTGTAAAAGGCGCCCTACGGACGCCGAGAGGGTGTGGAGCTGCTGGGGTGCTGCTGAGCTGGTGCTGAGGAAGAAAGGAGAAGAAGGGAGAGAAGAGATGAAATTAAGATGAAAGGCCGACACCACCCCGGGGGGGAGGGGATGCGGCCACTTTGTCGCACTTCAGCGTGGCGTGCGCGCGGGGAGACCAGGGACCAGGAGGCGGATGGATGCGGGAGATAGGATGCGGATGCCATGGCGCCCAGCCAGGTGAGATGGGGCCGGAGGAGAGGCCGCGAGGGGGGCAGGGGAGGCCGCAGGCAGGGGGGGCGCGCAGCAGGGTCCCCACGGGGCGGTGAGGCGTCGGTCCAGTGGGCGGACGGACGACGGTGGGGTGAAAACGGGGGCGACATGGGGTTGGCAGGGCGAAGGGCGAAAGGCCGGCGCAGGCGGAGGCCAGCCGGCGCGCAGGCCCAGGCCAGCAGGGCAGGACTTGAGAGAGATCGCGGCCTTTCAGGTAGGAGGGTGAGGAGGGCGGGAACCGGGGGAGGGGAGGGGCAGGAGGGGGGGACCGCGCTGCCCACTTTGCCAGGTAGCGTTTCAGGTAGGTAGCGGCGTGGTAGCTCCTGCTGGGGAGAACTTGCTTGCTGTGCGGAACTGGTCTGCTCGCCTCTCCACAGGTCACCAGTCAGGCTGTAAGATGCAGCGTGAGCAGGTGACAAAGCCTGCCGAGGTTGCAAGGAGATGTGACCCTGGGATCCGGGGATGGGGGATCCATGATCGATAGAGATCGGATCGAGCAGCTCAGAGCAGGGGCCAGGCAGGCCAGGCCGGCCCAGGCGGGCGCCTTGTGGCCCGTGCGCCTCCGTGCTTGAGCAGTACTCTGCGCGAGCGGAGCGGGCGCAGGCGGGAAAGGGGGGACCGAAGAAGGACAAGGACCCGAGAGAGAGGGAGACGATGGAGACCCTGAGCAGAGGAGAGGAACTGGTGGGGTCCCTGGGGCAAACTGGTCCTGGCAGGTCCACCCTGGGAAGATGGGTCCTGGGTGTGGAAGGAAATGTGGCCTTTGGTTGGGGACCACTTGTGGGAAGCGGCGAGCGCTGAGACGGGCTGAGCGGCCAGTTGAGCAGCGTGGCAGGCTGAACGAGCGAGCGAGGGAGGCGTTGGGCACAGGTCCCACACAGGTCATCACCTCCCGCCCTGCTGGGGAGAGGGGGTTGTCGCCCCGGGGTTGGAGTGTAGATGCACCGTGGTTGTCGTACACTGTACGCGCCACGGTGCAGTGTGCGACGGCGTGTGCAGGCAGGCGGAAGAAAGGCGGCTCGCTTGGATCCATGACGCGGAGATCGCAGAGAGACCAGGGGCTGCCTGGCCCAGGAGAGTGCAGTGTGCCCTGGAGGCCCCCCCCGTGAGCCCCCATGTGCCCGCCGTGGGTCAGTGGGCCAGACCGAGGCGCCGACCAGCGCCACCACCAGGGGCAGACCCCCTGATGCAGCGACCAGGTGGGCGAGACCTGGAGAGAGGGGGAGGGGGTGACCACCACCACCAGGGGTCCAGGGGGGGAGGGGCCGCGGGCCCACAAGCCTCCCAGGACCGGCGCCAGCCCAGCATGTGCGCCAGCCTGTGCCGGGCGCAGGGGAAGGCGGGGCCGGGCGCAGCAGCCCAGGAGAGGGCAAGGGGAAGGTGGCGCGGGGCGGGGGAAGGTCGAGCGGGGCGGCCCCGAGAGCGGTGCCGAGGCTCCGGCCGAGGGAGGAAGGAGGACGGCCCGGCCGTGGGCTGAGGGCGCAGGCAGCTGCTGGGCGGCACTTCGGCACGAGGGCGAGAGACCGAGAGAGAGCGCAGAGGAGTCAGTACCGAGAGCTTGAGCCGATCAGCCGAGCCGTGAGGCGAGAGCCAGTAGCGGATGCGCGGTATACGATCATCAGCGACGACGGGATTCGGCCGCGACCGCGGACAGCGGCCACACGCGCGGGGCACGGGGTGGGGAAGGTAGAGGCCGAAGGCAAAGCAGTGGGTCTCGTAGTGTCCGCGCGTGGGTAAAAGCGCAAGGGCCGGCCTGTGGGGGGGTAAATCGCCCAATGTCAGGGATCATGGAAGCGGCGGCAAGGGCGGAATCCGGGACAGGAAAGGATAGATGACCAACCCAGGATCATCGGGTTTGAGGCTTGCAGAGAAGCTTCTCCGGATAGAGGAGAGGGCTCAGAGGAGACGCTGACGACCTCCCTTCTCCTCTCTGCCCCCTCCCGAGAGAAACTCTGCCCCGCCTGCCTGCTCTCAGGGAGGACTCCTTCCTGCCTGCTGCTCTGGCCTGCAGGGGCTGCTCCTGGGAGGGGAGAGGAGAGGGGGAGGAGGTGGGGGGGAGGGGGGAGGAGGGGGGTGGGGGCGAGGAGGGGAAGAGTGATGGGGAGACCCGAGTGGATGATGGGCGATGAAGCGGGGGATGGCGGATCCTGAAGCAGGAAGCGGATGGAAGGAAGGAGATGAACAAAGGGAATGGGATGGGCGAGGCGGGGATGGCGGTGAAAAGGCTTGCGGCCGCCTGGGCGGAGCCTTGGGCGCCTTGCGGCCTTGCGCCCGGGCCCGCCGCCGGCGGCGGCGCCTGGGGCCTTGGCGGGCGGGAGCGTTCGGCGGCTGCGGCTGGCGGCGCGGGCCGCGGGCGCTGGCAGGCGGCTGGCGGTGGCGGCGCGGGCGCGTGTGCATGGCCGCGTTTCCTCCATGTTCACGGGACTGACCCTGCGACCGGTTCGTGGACCCCTTTCAGACCTGAGAGGTCTGGGCGCATCAAACGGGAGGTCTGGGACTGGAGGTGAGGTGAGAAAGGTGGAGGGATGTTGGTCGGTGCCAGATGCGAGTGGAGAGGCCCCGCCTGCTGGGCTCCCCGTGACCTCCCACGCCCTGCTCCTCCCCAGCGCGCCGAGCCTGCCTCAGCTCCTTGAGCCCTGCCAGGCCTCATGACCCAAGAAGCTCTGAGAAGGCGCTCATCAGAGAACCGGCCAAATTGGAGAGGAGGCAAAGTGTGATCTGGATCCCAGGGCGGATAAGATTGCGGGGTTGTTGGCGAGCCCCGCGCTGCCCGGTCCATTCCGATCCGCATGCCCCGCCGCGGCCCGGCGCAGCGGCGCCCTGGAGCGCGCAGGCGGTCGCGTGGCGTCGCGCGTGGCATTGCCCGCGGCAGCGGCGGTCATTGGTCGCGGTCATTGGCGCGGGGCGGGGGGGGCGGCCTTCGGTGTTTTTCGGGGGCGCGCCCGTGGGGAGGGGGCGGCGGGCGTGCGACCCACGTGGCAGCTGCCAGATGAATGGGCTCGTGCCTGGGAGGCGACTGCCAGACGACTCCACTCTCCTTCTGACGGTGGCCTCGTCCTCCTCTGCCACTGTCCTCCTCACCCGGGGCCCCCTAATGGCCCCCTTGGGAGCGCCTCCTGATGTGCCCTGAGTCCTCGGGCGGGCTGAGGCGCCCTGCTGGGGCCTGCCCCCTCCAGCCCCTGGGTCTGGATGGAGAGTGTGGCCAGGGGCCACTCTCTCCCGGTCCTGGCCCCTGGCGGCCTGCCGAGCCGAGCCTGGCCTGCGGGCGCTGGGGGCCGGCGCGCCGGCCGGCGCCGGGGCGGCGGGCCGGGCGCTGGGGGTGGCCACTGCCCCGCGGGCGCCAGGCGTGGGGGGCCGGGGTGGCCGGGCCCGGGTGGGGTCCGGGAGGTGCCGTGCCGCCGTGCCCCCGGGCCGGGTCCAAGGCTGGGGCCTGCGGGGCAGGGAACCGCTGCAGGGGGGGGCTACAGCCGCGCGAGCGGGGGCGGGCGAGGGGCGCGGGGTGTGCTGGGGCGCGGGCGGGGTGGCGCGGCGGCGCGCTGGCGGCCGCCGTGAGGTGGAGCGCGGCGGGGGCGCGGGGGCGGGGTGGGGGCGCGCGCGTCGGCTGGACCCGGGCGCGGGCGCTCGGTGCGGCCGGGGGGCGGGGGGGGGAGCGGCGGCCGGCGCTGGGCCTCGAGGCGGGCCGGGGGGCCGGGCGCCGGAGCGGAGCGCGCGGCGCGGGGCCTCGCGCGGCGGGCGCGGGCGGGTGCGCGGCGGCGAACGGGCGCGACGGCGGCGGGCGGCGACCGGCGCGGCGCGCGCGACCGGCGGGGCGTGGCCGGCGGCCGCGCGCGCGGCGTGCGGCGGCCGGACCCGCGGCGGCGGGACGCGGACGCGCGGGCCGGCGGCGGAGGGGCGCCGACGCCGTGCGGCCCGACCGTGGAGCGAGAGCGCCGGTCGCGGGCGCGGCGCTCGCGGGCGATGATGGGGGCCGAGCGCGCGGCGACGCGCCCGGGGCGCCGATGCTCGCCTGAGGACGCGCCGGCCGACCGCGAGCCCGATAGACGGACTCGGCGTCGCGCCGAGGACGCGCGCGAGCGCCCGGTGGCGCCGCGGCGGCGGCGGGCCTCGGCGGCCGCCGCGGCCTTCTTGGCCCGCCGGGTGGGCCCGGCGGGCCGGGCCGGCGGGCGACGCAGCTCGCCGGGGCAGGCGGGAGCGCCGGCACGCCGGGGCGCGCCGGGCGGCGCGGCTCGGCGGGCGGGGGGCGCCGCGCGGCGGCGGGCTTCACGGCCCGGCGGCCGGCGCGCCGCGGCGCGCGGCGCGGCTGCGCGTCGCGGCGGCCGGGCGGCGCTGCGCGCCTTGCCGGGCCGGCTGGGGTGCTGCTCGTGCGGCGCTGCCCCCGCGGGCGCGCTCGCCCGGAGCGGGAGCGGCGGGAGGCTGGCCTTCCGCTGCCGCGGTCGCTGGAGGTGGCGCCGGAGAGCCTCAGCGGCTGCCCAGCAGCAGTCCTCGCGGAGCTGGCTCCGGAGAGGCTCCCAGGCCAGAGAGTCCGAGTCAGAAATACTCAGCTGGCGGCATCTCTCGCAAGCGCAGCGGCGGCACAAAGCCTGCACGAAGCCGGCCGCGGGCATAAGCAAGGGCAAGGGCGGAACAAGAGCAACTAGCATAACAACCGGCATAAACCAGATATATACAACACTAACAGAACTAAACTAAACACTATCTAACTACAAACTATAACAAACTATGGAAGACTAGAACTTGAACTACTAACACTACTAACTATATATACATATACAACATGACAGAACTAACTGAACTAACTGCTGGCACTACTGAGGCTATCGGGCGGGCCGGAGAAACACTAGGCCACTGAGGTTGGCGAGCGCAGCCGGCACGGCAGCGGAAGCGCGCCGGGAGAAGAAGGGCTGGAAGACGAGCCCCGCGGGAGTAGCGGCGCCGCACCTACACGCCATGGATAGGGCCACTCACGGCTGTGCCGGAGATGTTAGGTAAACAGAATAACTGCACCCTCAGTTTCTCCAGAGACAGTGTGTGAGAATGTTTTTGCTTGTGCATAACCTCATTTTTCACTGCTTGTCTTCAAGCCACAAACTCTGGGCATCAAGCAACGCAGTGGTATCTGGCAAGAAAAGCTGCAAAGTTTAGTTAATTTGACTATCTCTATTAATAATATTTTTCTGACAATTGATAATTAAGGTTAAGATTTTGTCAAGGTTATTTTTAGTAAGAGTCATGGACAGGTCATGGGCAATAAACAACAATTCACGGGATTCCGTGACCTATGACTTTTACTAAAAATAATTGGGGACGGGACGGGACGGGATGGGGGGTGAAGAAAGGGAATGACAGCCCAAGTCCCGCTGCAGTGGGGAGGGGAACTGGACAGCGTGAGCCCCAGCCGCAGCAATGCACAGCCCTGGCTCCGGTCACAGTCACGGGCAGGGATGCACAGCCCCAGCTTTGGGCCTAGACAAAGTTGCAGGATGGGGGCACACAGCTCCAGCTATAGCCACGGGCACACAGTCCCAGCTGCAACCGAAGCCGCGGGGCGGCGGCGCACAGCCCTGGCTGCAGCTGCTGACAGCTGAAGCCAAAGAAGTCATGGAGGTCTGGTAAAGTCACGGAATCCGTGACCTCCGTGACTAAATTATATTCTTAATTATTGTTCTGTTTTTGACACTCTCCAACAGTGTTTGAGTTTTGGCTCTTTCACATTCTGGGAAAATAAAAGTAAACCTCATCTTTCAAAGGCCAAGTATCTTTAACAGGAAATTACTGGGATTGATTAGTTATCTCTATCACATTTGCAGTAATTTAATCAGTTCTCTCTTTCGATCAACCCACATCAGTAACTTCTTGAACTAAATGAGGTTTAATGGTATTCTATACCCTTGACTCAGTTCATGTTTTCTCTGGAAATTACACTATGCAGTAACATGCACTTTTGGAAAAACAAACTACTTATGAATAGTTTATTCATTTGTGATTTTCCATGAACTACTTGAACTGTTTAATTTGGAAAGGCTACATGTGGATTTTCAGTACTTTTCCCCATTTTTTGCTATCCAACTGACAAAATATTTTCAGATTGCAGCTAGTGAAGGCACCCCCTTTTCATAAAATCCTTTGAAAAGTAAAGAAGATGACACTTTACAAATTTGGAATTATTCTTTTTCTATCAGGCGAAGTATAAAAATTCTTAAGTAACAATAATAGTAGTCTATTTTGACATTTCCTATGCCTTCATCACAAATGTAGGCAGTGAGGTTGAGTTGGCCATGCATTTCTGGGCGATTATTATAAATCTTAGTCCATGTTCTGTGGCACCAGCTAAAGGCTGTGTAACTCACCACCAAGGAAACGCAATCATCTCAAGAACTATGCTGCCTGAAGTATCCTAATGTTATGAAACAGAATTTCCAAATAAAGTGTCCAAAACAATATCCAAACAGTCAGACCTGTTGACATAATAGGAATAACTGACATAGGCTTGACATGACATTACTAGCACCCAATTGTAAAGCTCTATTTATACCCAGAATTCTCTAAGCATTTCACACCATGAACTGATTGACACATTTCTGCCAGATCACAAGGTCCAGTTTGCAAAACAAACTGGACAATGTGAGTACTTTTAGGCATGCTACTTATGCTTAAAGGGGCACCATTAACTTAAAAAGAAAAATCACACTTCTGTCAGAAAACAGCATTTCAAAAGTAGCCAGTGATTTTGGATGGCCAGTTTGTAATTCCTTGAAAGGCCCTGATTTTCAAAAAATGCTGAGCAACCCATCCTCTGAAAATCTGGCTTCTTTAAGAGATCTCCAGGTGGAGATTTATACTATTGAGACATCCAAAATCACCAGTCACATTGAATTATTTTTGTTTGTCTGTCTTGGGTACAGATAATGTCTTTGTTTCCTCTGAATAGTCAAGTTTATCAGTTCCTGTTTCGCATACAGCAGCAGAGAAAAAAATATTTTAAAAAAATATGAAAACATCATTGTAAATCATGTATATTTGCAGGGAGACTCAGCAAAGATGTAGCAGAGGCTAGAGACTGAACACGTGAGGAAGGGGGAAAGTAAGTATTGCTGCTGGTATTGACATGAAATACATCATGGTATGAAGGAGTAGACGGAGCTGCAGACTTCTCCTGATTCACTGTACCTCACTATTGTAGACGCATTTCAATTTCCAGCTTCAGTATTAGGTACTTAATTGGAAATTGAAATCCTGGTACAACATGGAGGTGGCCAGTGAAACCTCAGGTATGTTTTTCTCATCAGATATACATGTGAAGTGGTAAAGCACTTCCACAGCATTTCCATCCATACTAGAGGAAAATGGCCATAAAACAAGAGGAAACTTAGCATGGCACCCCCCTGACCCATTTTCGGTCTCTTTGCCAGATATTGCTTTTTCAAAAGCATGGTCATACCCTCCAGAACTAAGGGACACAGGACTGGTATTTGAGGAGAAAATCTTCCAAGTATTTCACTCATAGCCACCCTCTCCCTTCCTAATCAAACTGACAGCTAGCTTCACGAAGACTGTAAAGCTAGTTAATATGGCCAAGAGAAGCTAGATGAAAGGCAGAAGGGCTGAGAAGATGACAAGGGCTATTCTGTAGCATAAGTGTAAAAGTGGAACCTGAGATGAAACTGAGTGGAGGTGGTTTTGTTTTGAATACATTTATCCTGGAGCAGATCAGGCTAAGCAGCGTAATGTTGTAAAATAATTTTCACCTCTCTGACACTGCAACAGGGAGAAGATGATTTTAGTGACTCACTTTGCAAATACAAAGTAGAGAAGTGCAGTTACTGTGGATATACCATAAGCTGCATCAACAACAAAATAAGTACAGAATTATGTGCAGTCAACAGTTAAATAAACAAAAACTAAACTATTTTAGTGCGAATTAACATATTTGTTGGCAAACCTTTTTATAAAGTACATAAACTTTACAACTTAAATTTCTATACCAACTCCAGAAGTACAAAAACAAACAAACCCAAAGTACCGCTTGTCATAAAAAGTCACTAGAGTTAACATTTCATAATTATACAGAAGTGTAATACAAATTTGTTTCCCATGTACCATTATCAAGCCTTTGTTATTATGAGACACTTGTACTGCTTTTGTCAACATAAATTAGACTTCCACAGAATTTTTTCCAAGGGAAGACTGTTATATGAAGGTCAAAGTAGCGTAAAAAATGGTATCTTGCTTATATGTTTTGCAAGTATAATACGAAACAGATTAAATAAGCTTGTAAGCTTCATCAAATAATTGTATTTCATTATGTATTATGCCAGATATTTTCAAATCAAGAAAGTCTGAAAAGCTATGTCCAACAATTTGTACTTAGAGTGGCCAAATCTCTGGGATTGTTAATACATTTGCAAACAATTTAAAAAAAAAGTTGCATCTTGTCTATTGAAATATTAAGCTTGTAACAAATCTTTGTTCATGAAAACCCAAACATTAGAGAGAATCCTTCCAGGAATCCAATTTCTGCATTGCTTGCATCATCACTTCAAGGTCAGGTTTCCCTACAGGTGACTAAATGAGCAGTAAAGGAGGAATTTGGTTTCAAAGAGATCACTAAACACCACTCAGTAGGAGGGAAAAAAAGTCATAAAACAGGTTCTCGGAAAAGTAAGATTACATGTAGTATCCTGCCTTTATGCATCTACACTTTGGGATGCAAGCACCCATGGTAACACAGTAATCAGGACCTTTCAGAAAGCAATGTTCAATGGTGCTACATAAGCAACCTCTTACAACTAAATATTAAGACCTGATGATACAAAAAAGAACCATGGTTCCCACTTCTCACAGGTCCATTCCATTTGTACAAAGATTCCTCAGAGGACTCCAAAGAAACAGAGGGTGGAGAAGAGTAATCTGAAGAGACAATTCCACACTTCAGTAACCTCTCTGTTTCCTTTGATAACTAGTTCTCTCTGAATATTCCTTGGGAGATTAACTGGCACTATAATCCCGAAAGAGCTGTGGAAGTGGAGGGAGGGAAGCAGAGGCTACAGTGTTTTAATGACTAAGACTCTCTAATGAAATATTGTTATATAGAAGATCACCAGCCAGCCAAGCTAGCTAGCTCTCACTCTTCTGGCTGTGTTATAACTACCACAAAAGTTATAAAAGTTGATAGACAGGAAGAGAACACCAAGATTTTCAAAAGTGACTAGTGATTTTGGGTACCTAACTTGAAAGTCCTTGAAAAGGTCTGATTTTCAGGAAGCACTGAGCAGAAAGCAACCACACTCCCAAAATCACATCTCCAACACCAATTAACCACTTTTGAAGGTCTTGAAAATCATGAACAGTCCTTTAAGAAATTATTTCACATGAAAGAGTATAAAAAGAGAACCTACATGGGCATGTGATATCATAGGTAGCTGTTCAAGTGAACGGTGAATGAGACTAGAGATGAGCCTGCCCTCTTTAGGTGGAGAAGACAGTCCATCTGAGGGAGTGGGACTCACCACCGTGGCACCTCCCGCTGGTCGCTCTGGGAATTAGCTCAGTCCTTGGTGGAGCACCCTGTGCCAGTGGTGTCCCGTCGCACCGTCTGTTCCTCGCTGTTGTCTGGACTTGTGTTGCTTCCCGCTCGCTGGCGTCCTCTTCAGGACACTGCCCTCCAGCAGTGCCCACTGCTCCGGTCTCACCCCCTTCCGGGGGTCTGGTGTTATCAGCAGTCCTTCTCTGCGCCCCAGCCACCGTGATCAACCACACCCCGAAGTCTAACCCCTAGTGTCAGGGATCTGGTGCAGTCCACTCTCACCACATCCACTGGCTGGGTGTTTGTGCAAGGGGGAAGGAGGGGACCCAGGCCCGCCCTTTACAGTGGGTCCGACCCAGGGACCCTTTGGTAGCAACCTTCCTGCCCTTCTCTCCCCGGGCCGCTTCCCCCTTCGGCCCCTTTGCACCGGCTAGGCCCTGCCCTCAGGGCCTGCAGCCTGGCAGGTAGCGGGCACTGGAGTTCCCTTCTGCTCCCCCGAGCCTGCCCAGCACTGCGCTGTCCCAGGTGCTGGTCTCCTCACTCAGGAGACAGACCTTCCCCTCTGAAGGTCTGGGAGTGACTCCCTGCTCCTCTCTTATGCAGCCTTTATAAAGGGCCTAGCCTAGCCCTCATTGGCTGGCTCTAATCTTGGCCCTGATTGGCTCTCGGTAATCCCTTTCCTGATTGGCTGACTGCTGCGCAGCCGCTCTGGCCTATTCTCACATCGGGGTGGGGCAGCCGCCCCTCTACAGTCCAACGTAATAGGAAATGAAGTAGCAAGAAAAGCCAAAATTATACTGAAACATGCAGCAAACTTTTATGTTTTGATCAGGGCTTCTTCAGGGTTAACTAGATATGTGTCATACTTGTACAGGTGTCCATTGTCTGAGGAACTGATGATCCAAACTGCCAAATGGAGAGATACTGTGCCTGGATGCAAGATCTGCCCACAGTTCTCAGACAGTAGATGTGACACTTGTAAGAAGGTTTGAACACTATTAACAATAGCCTCTGACACATTTAGACTCTCTTACCTTTAACTCCTGGTGTCTTTAAGTGCTCCCACTGCTCATGACACCCTTCTTGGAACAAAATATGTTACCAAAGCAGCAATCCCCAGGGAGCCTGACTATGATTATGTCTGCTACCACATCTTTCACCCTTCAGTTCAGCAGTGGAATTTAGTTATATAGCAATCTGGTGAATTGTGTTCTTATCGACATCCAGTGACCCAGATATATGGGGTGATTTATGGGGTACCATGCTTCTATCAGCTGGTCAAGACACACATGGGTAACTGAGGAGTGGACTGACAGAGCTATGGGTGGGTTGGGGCTTGCAAAGGGAGATGAAGGTGGAGAGTGAGGGGAGAAGACAGTGTTGGGGATGGAGATATGTTGGGGAGTTGAGATACAGAGGAAGGAAGCAGGATGTGTACATAATGAGAATGACTTTGGAATTCAACCCCAGACACACTGTGAATCCTGGAGAGATTGTACTTAACACTATACTTCCAATACAGTCCAATACTTCAGTCTTTTTTTTCTTTCTAGATTGTAAAGTGTCAGAGGCAGGGACCCTGCCCAATTTCTGTTTGTATAATACTGACTGGGACTACTGGGTGCAAGTGCAATGGAAATATTAAAGGAGATCTGGTCAAATATTATTGTTCAAACTGTTCTTTAAACCAAAAGAGGCCTTTTAAAAAAAATAAAATTTCTATTCTTATTTTCCAACAAAACACCTGAAAACAAAGACTTCTTGGCTTTCCATCAAAAAGCAGAAACATTTTCATTTCTTTCCAAACTTTTTGCAAAAAAACATTTACCATTTTCCAACAAGCTCTGTAAATGATAAATGGCAAATCATACGCAAGAGGAGGAAAGAGTAAGAGAAAGAGAGAGGCATGCAGCACCCCATGAGACTAATCTAACAGGCAGGCTTCCTAGCAAAGCTGGATCTCTTCCCATCCTTGAACATAACAGAGCACACTGGGTTGTCTATTCTGACTAACTGCTATGTGAAGGTGACTAATTTCTGAACATTGGCTTTACTAGTGATTCCTTCAGAGACAGCTCATAGAGGTCCTGTAATCTTCCAGAAAAAGATGAAGGGCAGCTTGGAAAATCAGATACACATCATTCCCATAGGTTCACTATTTCCTAACATAATTTTCCTGATCTTGTCAATACAGGCACAATATTGTCTGTCAGAATATGTACTGCACAACCTTTTAGCTGAAGCAGCAAAGATTCCCAACATCCAGTTCATTCTATCAGTGTCAGACTCCAAACCCTACTCTGGAGGTCTTTGTCTCCCCACTGCCACAGTTCCTTCCCAGGCTTCCACCCCCCAGCTCCATCCATTGCATCTCAGGTGCCCATCCCTATTTGTTTCTCAACACCTCCCCTACTTCCTAAGAGTCTCTCCCTCTCCCTCCACTGGTACTGGGGAACCAGTGTAGGCAGCAACATGACTGCATTCCCATCACAGTGCCCTCATCAAAGGGAGAAGGAAGAACAGCAATCACTTCCTCCTGCCCTGCAGTCTGACCTGTGACTGGAAAACTCTGGGATGTGGTCTGTTAACTAAATAGTCCATGAGGGAGGAGAGGAGCTGAACAGAGTGAAGCAGCTCCAACAGATAGCGCTTGCATCAGAGGACTGCTATGCTCCACTTCTCCCGGTCCCATATTTGAATCATCTGTGTGAGAGGGTGGAGGATGGATTTGCTAGCAAATGCTGACCTTGCTGCTAGTTAGATCTGCTCCATCTGTGTATATTGGTTAACAATTAAAGAAATATTCCAAGGAAGGACAACAACCCTTCAAATAAGCCAGGGGCCTGAGGGTCACCAGCCACTGGAGCACAAGGTGTGTATTCTCGTAAATTTTAATGTGTACAGTGGTTTACCTGGTAGGAAATTAAATATTATCATCCCTCTTTTTAAATGTATTTGTATCGGGGTTTTTTGGGGAGTGGGAGAAGTCGCAGAAAGATAAAGTAACATGCCAAAGGCAGATATTTAACAGTATAAAAATCAGGATTTACAAATTAATTTCCCTGTTCAGCCTGGAGGCTACTCCAGGCTACCTGTACCCCTTCTGATGAGAAGCTACAGTGGTTGCTTAACAGAAGACTCTGATAGACAACTGGAAAGGAGCTTGCAATCATCCTAATTCTATCAGCAGAAGCCAAAGAGCACTGGTCTCCACAAGCATAAACTGTTTTCAAGATGCCCACAAAATCTTCGGGAGTTCCATAGCTATGGGTTTTATGTACATAAGAACATAACATAAGAACAGCCATACTGGGTCAGACCAAAGGTCCATCTAGCCCAGTATCCTGTCTTCCGACAGTGGCCAATGCCAGGTGCCTCAGATGGACTGAACAGAACAGGTAATCATCAATCATCCCCATCCGCCCATTCCCAGCTTATGGCAAACAGAGGCTAGGGATACCTAATAATGGATAACGTGACTAATATGAACTTAAGGGAAAAAGCATAGTGACAAACTTTCAACACTAGCAATTGGTTTAATATTTTGAAGACCTCAAGGCTAAAGGGTGACTTTTTTTGAAAAAAGCAGTTTAGGTTATACATTCCATTTACTGGTACCTTGCTTGCATGCCCTGATGTTGTGGAAGTGGGAGTCATGGGCACAATAATTTAGTAACTGACTAACTTTGGAGGGAATTGAATCCAGCCTTCCTGAGTCAGAAGGAATACCACTAGAAGCTGGTCTTGGAAAGAAAGTAAGAAAGCAAGCAAGAAAGAAAAGTGTCTCAGATGGATTCCCTCTCCTGGCTAACCTTCCCCACAGAAAACTAGAAGTAATGCACTCCAGTAAAGCACAATAGCTATTTGGAATGGCTACTTCTTTTAAAGTGACTACTTATTAAATAAAATAGAGGAGAAATCTGCTGTAGGTAATGCTTTTTAAGTCTTCTAAAAACTGTCAGCCACCGAATACTGATCTAAAACGTGCACACACAAGCAATTACATGTTTTATGCCTTTTTAAGTGAAAATTCTCTTGCCAATGTCTCAGTGCATTTTGGATGCCTTTGCCTCTTAGTCACCAGCAGAAACTTTCACGTTTAAAAAGTGCAAAATTATTGCTCTTAAGATCAGAAAACCGTATTTATCTAAAGTAATGAAAGAAAAATACTCAAGGCATAAAATAGCTTCAAATTGAGACAGACCCTCCAACCTCTGCCTCCTACGTATTATATAAACCCATTATACACAGTCTGTATTTTTATGCATTTTTATTACTTCAGGTTACTTTGTTTTTTTGTGGATATGCTTTAGAAAAAATAGTTTATAGAGCTCATGCATAGAACAAGGATTAAAAATGCACAAATTTAAAACAAAATTTTTTAAAAGAAAATATTAGTTTCATTTGTCTATCTGCTTATTTCTATGTATTTTAGCCACTGTACATACTATATTCTTTCTTGGGTACACCTTTACCCCGATATAACATGATCCTTGGGAGACAAAAAATCTCACCGCGTTATAGGTGAGACCACATTATATCAAACTTGCTTTGCCCCCCTCCCTGTTCCTTGTTCCCTGACCACCCCCTCCAGAGACCCCTGTCCCTAATTACCCCCAGGACTCCACCCCCTACCCAACTCCCCCGGCCCCTATCCACCGAACACACACCCCCCAAAAGGCCCTCACCAGCGGCGGGAAGTGGAGCGACACGGCCCCAGCCCGCTCCACTCTGCCACCTCCCAGCCGCGGCGCTCCACTTCCTGCCGCAGGTGAGCGTAGGGAGGTTGGGGAAAGGACGCCCCCCGTACTCACCTGTGGCGGGAAGCGGAGCGCCACAGCTGGGAGCTGGTAGAGTGGAGCAGGCTGGGGCCGGGTTGCTTTGCTTCCGCCGCCGCTGGTGAGTGCGGATGGGACTCCTTCCCCCAAACCCCCTCTTCCGAGCGACACGGCTGAGGCTGGGGTGAGGGAAGCAGAGCGGGCTGCTCCCGGCCCCCCTACTAATCCCCTGGGCCACTCTGGGACTGCGGGGTCCCCAAAAGTGCCCTCCCACAGCTCCTGCCCCCCAGACCCTGGGGGGGGGAGCCCCTGACCACCCCCGAGACCCTCTGCCCCTTATCCAACCCCTCAACCCCAGCCTGGCTCGGCACCCTTAACACATTGCTCAGAGCAGCATGTCAGAGCTTTACCATGTTGTATGCAAACCCGCGTTCTATCAGGTCGCGTTATATCGGGGTAGAGGTGTAGTAAAGTGAGAGAAGGAAATCTTTACTACCTTTTTAATCTATGCATTCATCACAAGCTTTCAACCCTGATCTACCTTTCTTGCAAAAAAAAAAAAAATGACCATCATTCTGGGATGTATTAGCAGAAGAGTTGTAAGCAAGACGAGTAGTAATTATTCCACTCTACTCCATGCTGATAAGGCTTCAACTTGAATATTGTGTCCAGTTCTGGGCAATGCACTTCAGGAAAGAAAAGGACATGAGAGAGTCCAGAGGAAGGCAACAAAAAAATGATTAAAGGTCTAGGAAACATGACCTCTGAGGAAAAACTGAAAAAATTGGGTTTAAGTCTGGAGAAGAGAAGACTGAGGGGAGACATGATAATCTTCAAATATGTAAAAGATTGTTATAAAGAGGAAAATGATAAATTGTGCTCATTAACCACTGAGGACAGGATAAGTAGTAATGGGCTTAAATTCCAGCAAGTTAGATTTAGGTTACACATTAGGAAAAATTTCCTAAATGTCAGAGTAGTTAACCACTGGAACAAATTACCTAGGGAGGTTTTGGAATCTCCCTCACTGGAGGTTTTTAAGAACAGGTTAGACAAACACCTGCCAGGGGTGTTCTAGATCAGAGGTTCTCAAACTGTGGTCCGCGGACCGATAGTTCCCTCTAAGGTGCACACCTGGGCAGCCACACATGAGAGATTAAAGGGACACCCACCTAATTAGTGGAACCATGCAAGCATGGCTCCATTAATTAGGTGCCTGGACCCTGGAAAAGACGCACATGCAAGGTGAGGGGGTGGACTTGGGAGAACTAGGACAGTGGGGTGAGAAGAGGGGGTGGGGGGAATTTGGGACGTGCAAGGCTGGGTGGCCAGAGAAAGAGGCAACCTTCCCCAGCTCCAGAGCTGTGGCTGCCAGGGAGAGACAGTCCTCCTTTCCAGCCTCAGCCTGGAGGCTGCTGTGGTGGAGCAGAGACCCCTCCTTCCCAGCCCCAGCTCGGGGGCTGCAGCACTGTGGGAGAGAGGGAGAGACCTCCCTCCTTCCAAGCCCCAGCTCGGTGCTGCAGCAGCTGGGGAGATAGGGAGCAACCTCCCCTCCATCCCAGCCCCAGCTCAGGAGCTGCCGTGGTGAGGGAGAGAGGGCACATCCATTGTGTTAGAAAGGTAAGACTACTGATATTAAAATATGAGTTGTGTGCTTTTATCTGTAGAACAAAAAAAAGTTATTTTTTTTTAATATATAGCACTTTTATCCAAAGTGCTTTACAATAGTTAGCTAACGGTACAAACAACGTTTGGAAAGATCATTAAGTGGTCCACCAAGACCCTCAGCAATTTTCAAGTGGTCCACGAAAAAAAAAGTTTGAAACCACTAGTCTAGATAATACTTAGTCCTGCCTCAGTGCAGGGGAAGACTAGATGACCTACTGAGGTCCCTTCCAGTCCTACATTTCTATGGAAATTCTTAGCCTATTAAAGTTTATACCATGCTTACCACAATAGTAACAGAATCTCTCCCTTCTCAGCCTTTTTCTGTAGTGTTGAGGTGCCAACTTCCCAAGGCATGCTCAACCACTGCTGCACCCCAGGTTCTGCGCCCACTTCACCCTTCTCTCAAGCCTCCGCCCCCACCCCTCTTCCACCACCCACAGCGCCTCCTGCATGCTGCTGAACAGCTGATTGTGGTGGGCGGGAGCGGGGATGGAGGAGAAGTAGCTGATCGGCAGGACCTGCTGGTGGGCAGGAGGAACGGAGAGGAGCTGAACCACTATTTTTTTCCGGGGATGCCCCAGGCCCAGAGTACCCACGGACTCAGTGCCTATGCCTGCAGCTCTCCTTTATCCTCCTCTCATGTCCAGGTTTGTCCCATACATGCATTTTAGGGGAAGTAGATGCATTCCAAACAGCTGCCTGAGTCCCATCCTTAGACTTAGTACCCACATATCTCTGCTGCAACTGCTACCATTGGGGCTCTTTGAAGCAGCCAGCCAGCTTTGAAGACTAGGCAGAGATAGATTAAAAGGAGCCCAAGTTACTTGCAAGGGATGTAGCTGGACTAGAGAAAGAAGATGGAGATGAGTAGAGATAAAAGACCAACAAGTTTGACTATCTTTGCACATAAAGCCTGTAATCTTTATTGAGAAGATCACGACTAGGATGACAAGCGGGGAGAGGATGAAGGAGGAAATAGACTAGGACAGGATGGAGATGCCAAAGGTGGAAGTAAGTGTGCCTGGGGGAAAGAGAAGCAGGGTCTTGAGTACACTCCTCTCAGAGCCAGGAACAGAATTTAGGATTCCCGAGTCTCTGCTGTCAATCTAATGGTAAAATGCATGCCTCCTCTTCCACAAAGAGGATGAAAATCTACTACTGGTATCAGTTATTCTGTTAGCTCAAGTGGCAGAGGTCTGTGCTGTGCATCTAAAGGTTCCAACCCTGCTGATGAACCATGTTGGCATCAATATGGTGGCACATGATAAAATTTCTGGGGTTTTTTAATTTGCTTTTTATAAAAGCTAGGAAGTCTCTCTCTCTCTCTCTCACACACACACACACACACACACTCTCTCTCTCTCTCTCTCTCTCTAAAGGAACATTAAGGTTGCAAAGTCAGGCACTGAAAAGTTTGGAAATGCCAGAATTAAGGCTGCTTGTCAAGCCTTAATTCAGCCCACTTGTGCATAGATATAGTCTTTAATCACATGGTAAAATATTACTTTTTTTCTACAAGATCCCTGGCTCACTCAATGCACAGAATGGATGGTGCTCAGGCAATGAATAAGGGGTGTGCAGCAAATGAGGCTGTTATTTGTAGGACGCCTGCCTCATTTGCTGCGGAAGCAGAAAGATGTGTAGTGAAAGAGGGAGGGGGTTGCAGAAAAAGAAAGGACAGTGTTGTGGTTTAGACAGCTGAAAGCCATGCCGGAGGATCTAGCCTTGCCTCTGCCAGAGTTCCTATGTAGTACTGGACCAGTCACACAAATCACAACTTTTCACAGGTGCCCAAGTGTGTGTTCCTCATTTTCTGAGTGTCCAACTTGAGTCACCTGAGGTCTCATTTGCAGAAGTGCTGAGCATTCATGCCTGCAACTGAAGTCAATAAGAGCTATGCTTTGAACACACAAAAAATGTTACAAAATGTTAAGTTCTGTGAAGAATCAGGCCAGGTCTATGGCTCTGAACTCTCCATTCTAAAAGAGGAATAAAAATACCAGCTTGTGAAAATATATTAATTGTTTGTGAAACACTTAGATACTATAGTGATGAGCACCATAGAAAGGCCCATGAGGAAGTTAATAATTCTGCATTCAAAGCAGGGTTTAAACAATGTGGAGTAACTAAGGCACATTTAATGACGACGACGAAACAAAATATTGAATATCTGCTCATTTTGGGAGCGCTATCCATCCTGGGCACTGAATGAGGCAAGGATCCTGGGGAGAAAATAGTATGTGATCACATAATTAAAGACTATCACGATGCATATCCACCAGGGAGCCAAATTAAGGCTGCAAAGGCAGCCTTAATTCTGGCATTCTCTGAATTCTGAGAGCTTGACTTTGCAACTTTAAAAATGATCTTTTAATTTTTTTTTAAATGTGTAGTGCATGTATTTAAGACGTATAGTGATAGCCATATGACAAAATTGCAGCATCATGCTATATATATAATTCTCTACTGTATTCTCTACACTCTCCATTTGTTTCTTTTAAAACATTCTAGAAAAATACACGTGTAAAAGCCGAGCTAAGATAATATTAAAGTTGCATGGTTTAGCACTCAAAAGTCAAGAAATGGCAGAGTTATGATTGTATGTGCCACCTTAATTCTACCCCTTTGTGAGAATGCTTTGCAATAGTCACGTTATATCAGACACTATTTATCAAATATTTTTATCTACAGTTGTAGAAAATTTTTACATGTGTAACATCTTGTAGTACTGTCTACTACTGTATGCCAGAGCCCACCAAAATAATTTACATGAAAGATACTCACTCAACATACAACAGCAATCAAGAAAATTTGCTGGCATATATAGCTCCAGTGAGGTTTGTACCTATGTTACCGTGACAGTTTACTGCCTCCTCAGCCACTGACTTCCACCTAAAGAAGTCTGTGCTGTACATGCCAAATTCACCTAATTTGCTTTAGGTTTCTGTAGTGTGACTACACCAGTACAGGTGATGGCTATGTTCACAAAGGTCTATCAATCTAAATCAGCTAAATTAGCTTTGTAGTTAACTTCATCTCCACCTACATAATGCCTAAAGAAAGTGGTACTGTTGGTTGAAAGAAATGTATACTAAATGGCTTTCAATCAGCTCACCAGGTGGGCTACTGAGGAGCCACGTAGGTTTCAAATGGAAACCTGTCTGGCTGGTAGGGATCCATTAGAACCCTACCTGGGTTCAGTCAGACCTCTGTTGAAATCAAATGGCCACTGCACAACATTTCAATGTTGACAAGTCAGCAACTTCTGATTAAGAAATGTTTTGTCAAAAAATTTCCTACCTTCACTAATGCTCATCAAACTATTGAAATGCACACTTCAGAGAGAATAGAAGTGGTTAGGATCTTACATTTTGTCTTTAATCAGTAGGTTAGGATTGCACCAACTAATTATCACTTTCAGAATTAGGTATTTCAGTAAAAAGACAGTAAAAAGAATACTGGGTTTTTTAGATGAATACTATATTATGTAAACTTTACCTCTTCCTGTTCATAAAGAAAATGTAACCATTCAGTTGTGACAGTAATATCTGGTAAAACACACTCAGAAGTAAAGCTAATTTACTACAAACTGCATTTTATCAGTATGTATAATACCATAACAATATCCCCAAAAAGCAGATTTTGATTGATGCAGATGTATGCAGAGCCTCTCTACCATTAGGCTACTGCAGACATATTCTTCCACTGGGACAAAGTTAAAAAAAATATGAAATTCTGAGAGCAAAAACCACATGCACGCTGCTGGAGAGAGGAAGAAAACAGGATTACCTCTTTACCCTAAAATGGTGATTACTACACCAACAGCAGATTTCATGACTTTCAGAGCCTACTGGAGTACAGACTCCAAAACAGTAGGTTACTTCAAGGGGTTGAAGATTTAGTGTGTTTCTAAGGGCAGGTCTACACTAAGAGCGGGGGTCGAACTAGGGTACGCAAGTTCAGCTACGTGAATAGCGTAGCTGAATTCGAAGTACCCTAGTTCGAACTACTCACCCGTCCAGACGCCGCGGAATCGAAGTCCGCGGCTCCAAGGTCGACTCCGCCACCGCCTTTTGCAGTGGTGGAGTACCGGAGTCGACCCCGGCGCTTCCGGAGTTCGAACTATCGCGTCCAGATTAGACGCGATAGTTCGAACTCTGAGAAGTCGAACTCACCGCGTCGACCCGGCTGGTAAGTGTAGACTAGCCCTAATAAATAATAAAATAAAGGCAATAAAAAATAAAGTCTCTTCATCCAGCCTATTTTAGACACCACTGCAGCTTCCTTCACACAACTGAGTAACTACTTCCCCATTTCAATCACTGTACCAGAACCCATTCACAATATATTAGCTGAGCTCCAGCACAGAAACAACTTGACAAGCCAAAAGCTGAAGCAATATGTGTCAAAGAGATTGAATTCCACTTTCATATTAGTACAGAAGAAGACAGTGCATTATTGCTTAGAGCATGTGGTTATTTAGGGGATAATGCTAGCACCTTAGCACTGGGCAGTAATGGAAAATGTCAGTCTCGTTCTCATTCCTTTTGTGACAGTCACTTGCGATGTGTCTTATTACACTGCCAGGTCATCTCTCTCTTCAGGCTCCTTAAATATCACCTGTCTAAGTTCAGAATACTTTTTTAAAATGAGGACATTATGGTTTGTCCCTTGCTAAATAGCTAGATATTTGTTTTACAATCCATGAGAAGCTGAATTTTACTCAGCTAAAATTAAAACATTAAAATTAAACTTATGTCACAGGAATTTTGTTCTGTAACAATCAGAGTGAATACTGTTGATGAATGTTTTAGATGTGAAGTTTTATTTCCTTTAAAGAAAAATATTTCAGTGATTCAGTGGTTAAGATTCAAAGTGCTAGATTAACTTCTATTAAAAATTTAAACGGAAGAACTTCAATGACACCTCCCTATTCCTTTGGATGACATCACTTATCTTCTACACATACCCTGGAGGTACTAATCTTCTTCCAACCACATGGTCTGGAGCACTACCTCAACAGGAAAGGCCCACAGAATATCTGGCAGGAGAAATGCAAGCCAGCCACACTCACGCTGAGGTCACAAGACCCCTTGCAGATCCACTACAGTACCCAAGTACAAGAATATAGTTGTTATAGTGCTTAAAACCTCCTCTGCTACTTTCCCCTGCCCCCAATAGGAAATAATCTACATACATATGGGGGAAGGGGGGGACAAAGGGGAAAAACTCAGGAACGTCAGCACTCATCTATACCAATTGAGTTAAAGGAGAATTTCTTCCATTAGCTATCAGTAGTAAATGTGATTTTATCCTCTTTACAAACCAGTCCCCTAAAGCTAAGTATCAAACATATAAGCCAGTCTGACTCCATCCAGTAGAGGGACAGTGGTACATATACACAAGCTACTACTTTATATTTCTGAGCCACTAAATATGGTCCAAGTGAAAATGTCATGGCTGAGCACAAAACAGAACACAGAAGATGAAGAAATGAATCCAAACATGTCTGTGACACACAAAGAGCTTATTTACCAAACTCATAATGGGAAAGACAAAACAAAGTATTGAAAAACAAGTTAATTGCTCACTATATTTCTTACAAACTTAGTACCTGATCCTGCATCATGACGGGCACAGGAGGAACAAAGCACTGTGCACAAATCACAGTGCAGGACTGCGGCCTTACATAGTAGTGCTAGTGCACAATGGCTGCTTTTCAGTGGTAGGAAAAGTTTATTTGCACACATACGCGCGCGCACACACACACACACAAACAAGCGTGTAAAGCTTCAGAGTCCAATTCTTCAGGATGAATGTTTCTATATTAATGTAACACGTGACATTTTCTCACTTTCTTAACCTGACTGCTGCAATATATCACTGTGTGCATTGCATAGACATATTGCTGACAGTTCAATGGGTCATTCTTTAGTACTTCCTTTGACCTTTATTACACTAATTCTGATTATTAATAATTTATTATTTTACTGTGGTAGCAATTCAGAGTCACCGCCAATATGTCCCACTGCATTAGGCACAGTACAAGTACATAGTAAGAGTCATTGCCTGCCCTGAGCAGCCTATAACCAAAATGGACAGGATAGACAAAGGGTGGGAGGAAGGATGTATTATCCCCATTTTACAGATGGTACCTGAGGCACAGAGAGATTAAGTGACTTGCCACGGTCACACAGGAAGTCTGTGGCAGAGTCAGGAACTGAACTCAGGTCTCCTGAGTTCCAGTCCAGTGCCTTAACCACAAGACCATTTTTTGGAGGCGATTTGGTGCAATTAGAATATTTATTTATTTGTAACCCCATGATCTACTATGAGTTATAACCTGGCAAGTGAACACATGGGCAGCGCATTCTACTCTTGGAGAGCCACATTCTAGGTGATATTTCAGTCTGATATGGCAGTAAGTCGTGTGACATCCTTTGCCAATGTAACACTGGCCTTCCCTTGCTGTTATACACAATTCCATACAATTTAAACAACAAAATTTGTGTTTATGGTATTGTTAGACTCAGCCTCTCAAGTACTAAGGATAATTAAACAGGTCATTTCCTACAGTAATAAAAGACCTTCCAGCAATTAATAACGTGGGATGGAAAATTAAACTGCTTTCAAAAGTCAATATTGAATGAAACAAGTTACACAAACGATATCAAATAAAAAATTCAATAGAAGTTGTATGCTTTTTAGCTGTAGGCTGGGCTAGAGGACAGAAGTAGGGACATGGGAACAGGAACAAATGAGTGTCAATCCAAACTCCACTACTGACTCAATGTGTTCCTTTTGGAAAGTCACTTGATTAGAAACAGGCTCTCTATCCTATCAAAGGAGCTAATACTTGTTTACCTCACAGAGTGAGGTGAAGATTGTTTTATATTTTCAATATTTTAAAATTTCTCCAAAGTCTCTATCATTTCATCTTTGTCATCTTAAGAACGGTCTCTCATATGAAGAGTCAACTTTGATTCTACAGGATGGAGAACTAAAATGCAGGGTGATCCTACACAGTTTTCTTCTTGAGAACCAATCTGGCAGGCTTTCAAGAATCCAGTTTGGGAGGCTTTTACAAAGCTTAAATTATTAAGGAGAGGGCCAGGGGTTTTGCTTCCTTCCCTAAGAGGTATTATTAGTTAATTGGCTGAATTTGTAAAAGACATCCAAAAAATTCAGGCCCCAACCCCACAAACTTCCAGACATGCTTAATTCTGCACTTTGAGTAATCCCATTGATATCACAATGTGTAAAGTTAAACACATGCATCAATCTCTAAAGGATTGAGGCCTGAATTAATACCTTTGTGAATTCACTGGATAATCACACCTTCAGGGATCATGTAACCAAAGAGTATGAGTTCAGTGGTACACTAATTCATAGATTTTTCAGGCCAGAAGGGACTATTGCAATCATCTAGTTTAACATCCTGCATAATACAAGCCACAGTACTTACCTGAATTAATTACTGCTTCAATTCCCATTGTTGTGGTTGAACTAGAGCATATTTTTTAGAAAAATATCCAATCCTGATTTTAAAATTTCCAGTGATGAAGAATCATTGCAACCCTTTGTAAGTTTTTCTAATGGTTAGTTACCCTCACTGTTAAAAATTTGCACCTCATTTTTAGTCTGAATGTATCTAGTTTCAATTTCCAGCCACTGGCTCTGGTTATAACTTTGTCTGTCAAAGTGCTCTCCAGTTTCTGTTCCCATGTAGGTACTTATAGACTCATCAAATCACCTCTTAACCTTCTTTTTATTAAGGTAAATAGACTCAAGGAACACAATGTCTCACTATAAGGCATGTTTTTAAACGCTATAATTATTCTCATGGCTTTTTTCTGAACCCTCTCCAATTTTTCAAAATCCTTCTTGAATTAGGGACACCAGAACTGGACACGGTATTCCAACAAACTCCCTACTCCTACTCACGAGTCCCTGTTTATACATCCAACGATCGCATTAGCTCTTTTGGTCACAGCATTGCAGTGGGAGCTCATGTTCAGCTATTATCCCGCATGAAACCTAAGTTTTTTTCCTCCAGAGTCATTGCTTCGCAGGATAGAGTTCCCCAATTCTGTAAATATGAGTAACATTCTTTGTTCCTGGATGCATGACCTTACATTTGGCCATCTTGAAACATATATTGTTTGCTTGTGCCCAGTTTTAACAAGTGATCCGTATCACTCTGTATCAGTGACCTGTCTTCTTCATTATTTACCACTCCCCCAGTATTTGTGACGTCTGCAAAGTTTATTCGTGATTATTTTATGTTTTCTAACATTATTAATAAAACTATTAAATAGTGTAGGTCCAAGAACTAACCCTAGTAGAAACACACCCTTTAAACGATTATTTCCTCTTTATAATTACATTTTGAGACCAATTAGTTAACCAGTTTTTAATACATTTAATGTATGTCACGTTGATTTTATATCATTCTAGTTTCTTAATCAAAATCTAATGTGGCACCAAATCAAATGTCTTACAGAAAGCTAAGGACATTACATCAACAATACTACCGTTATCAGTCAAACCTGTAAACTCATTAAAACTTTTTATCAAGTTTGTTTGACAAGTTCCATTTTTATAAGTAACAACTTACCAAGTGTTTCAGTGGAGTCTTCATCACGGCGCATGTCTACACTATCCGCCAGATTGGCGGGCAGTGATCAATTTATCGGGGATCGATTTATCGTGTCTAGTGTAGACGCGATAAAATCGATCCCCAATTGCTCTGCTGTTGATTCCGGAACTCGGCCACAGCGAGAGGAGGAAGTGGAGTCGAGGGGGGAGTGCCAGCGGTTGATTCGCCGCTGTCCTCACGGCCAAGTAAATCGACCTAAGATATGCCAACTTCAGCTACAGTATTCACGTAGCTGAAGCTGCGTATCTAAGATCGACCCCTCCCTCCCCCCAGTGTAGACCTAGCTACTGGCAATCTTTTAGAAAAACATCTTGATTTACAAATGGAATTAATTCAGGGACGTCCTCTTTCCAGTGTTATAAAGGTGGTTAGATTAGAGGATCACAATAATGTCTCCTGGCCTTATAAATGTATGAATAAATCTATGTTGATTGGCATTAATAATATTATTCTTTTTATTAATTGCATTCTGTATGAGCCATTCCATTATACAGCCCAGGATCAAAGTCAGGCTGACTTCACCTAGGTCATCTTATTTACCCTTTTAAATATTGACACAACATTAGCTTTCTTCCAGGCTTCTACAATTTCCCCAGAGTTCCAGGAGTTATTGAAAATCAACATTAATGGTCCAGAAAGCTTTGTGGCCAGCTCTTTTAAAATTATTGGATGCAAGTTATCAGAATCTTCTTATTTAAAGATTCCTAACTTTAGTAGCTGCTCTTTAACATCTTTGTTAGTTACTGTTGGAATGGAAAGAATTTCATCATCATATGATGAGAATATCATCTAGCCTTTTCTCCAAATACAAAATAAATTCATTGAGAAATAAAAAATATTGAGAAAGTATCATTTATTTTATTCTGCTTGAGGAAGGCCAAGTTTGAATCAGGGAAAAGAGCAATGTTAGACTGAGAAAAAAGGTGCAAAAAACAAAAATACCCCACTTCAATAGACATGAACCATATGAGACAATGTCAGCAGGAATGGGGGTTGGGAGCTTTTCAGATGCCCTCCCCACACCCCTTCAATATGGGGATGGGAGGGGACTAACTCACTCATGTCTCATCCAGAGGCAGACTGCCATTTGGGTGGCAGGAACAAAGGGTATTACTCTAGTATTTCTTAGGCCTGGTCTACACTATGCACAATAAATCGATCCCCGATAGATTGATCGCTACCCGCCAATCCGATGGGTACTGTAGACGTACTCTTACAGAAATAAAGAAGGGAGAGGAATTAGTGCCTGAATGGGAACTCTGATCCGACTAAGAAACTTCCCTTTCCTCTGCATTGTCTGTTTTCCACCTCCACATAGAACCTTATAATCTTTTTCCTTCCCTCTGGTGCTCTGCTAACCACTGCTGGGTAAGAATGAGAAAACAAAATGCTTGATCTCTGAAACACTATGCGTAAGGGCTGCAGTGACAGTAGTTTATAAATATTTGTATTAAAGTTTCTCCTTTCATTTTTATCCAATGATAAAAACAAGCTAATAAAAGTTAATTTTATAAAACGGCATGTTTAAAAAAACTAGTTCTATTGTATGTAGTTACTTATAATGCATCCATCACCATGGTACTGTCCACTTAAAATGTTGAATGACCCTAATTATGAAAGCAAACTGAATTAAAGTATCAAGCAAAGTAATGGATGGTAGTCATAAAAGATTTAACAGTAAAAACTGGCAGTCTATTTAAGAGAGCCACACTTTTCCAACAAGATGTCATCCTGCAGGTATTTTCTCTTGAAATGGACACACACCAAAACTGTGAGGATCTGGAGAAGTTAAGACCAGGATCTGCACTACGTGGCTTGGGCACATCTCTGGCAGCTCTCTCAAGTGGTACAAGATGAATTATTTCCCTGCATCCACTTTTTTTACAGCTGGGATAGAGGTTTTGGATTAATATACTGGAATACAAACAGTGCTCCTCTCAGAAATGTGCTTACATAATTTCTGATAAATCACTGAAGTCTAAATGTTGCTAGCACTCTCTGCTCTGGCAAAGGACACCAAAAAGCAAGTGTGAGTGTGTGTGTGTGTGTGGGGAGGGGAGCAACAGAGGGTTGTCAATCCATAGCTTACCTGTGCTGCTAGCTTGCAGCTGCTGCTATGTTGCTCTTTTCCAATAATAGAGCTCTGCCAGAAACTTAGGCTTGATCCAAAGCCGACTGAAGTTAATGTAAATATTTCCATTGACTTCAATCAGCTTTGGATCAAACCTTTAATGCACAACAAGTTCTAAGCCTCCCTTTGAGTAAGGGAATGACCAGTGTATACCTGTCACAGTTCCATGACTGAAGAAGAGCAGCACACTGAGTTGGAAATATTAGGTGCTGTAAATAAACTAATCTTCCCCTGTTCAGTCCCTCCCCACCCAAACAGCACTGAGACAGGCTCTGCCCCCATCTTCCCAGATGATTATTCTTCCTTCACCCCACTTATCTTCTTGGTCACCCTCTCAAAATTCTAGCAAGGTCTAGAAGGGATGCTCTTGGCTACTGGTTCCATTCTCCCACAACTGTACTGACTTTCACTATGAGGGCTCTACCCTCGGTTTTCCAAGCTCAATATTCCCCAGTCTGCTCTGCCTTGGGAGTTCAGCACTTCAGTACTAATCCCTTCCCCTAATCATTCTCCAGCAGGTGTCAGTGAAGCTTTGCCATTTTATGACAGGGCTGACAAGATTCACACCATTCTCGCATGGACAGAAGTTAGATGCAGAAAAAGGAAAATGCATGTTTCTGCGTCTTCTATTTACCAATCTGAGTCATTTCTAAGTACTCAGGAGGGTTTCTACTCTGCATCTAGGGACCCTGCACTTCATGCACACAGGATCAGAAGAAAACAACAGGTGGGGGGGGGGAGAGGCTGAAGGAAGCGTGGCTGTTTAAGGGAGATTCCAGGACCTGCTAGTAGACACACCTTGGCTAGCTTTTAAAGTGCTAACCAAATTGATCAAGAAGTCCCTGTCTTTTTAACATTTATTTTTTGCAGTGCTGATGTCCTGTCCCTTAATAAGTCTTTAATGACCCCTTGGCCCAGCAGCCATCTGCAATTGTACCAAGCATTAGTTCAGAGTCAGTTATCTGTTTAAGAACTTGAACAGCTTTTTACCCTTATATTGTCTCCCTTTGAATTCAAAGGACCTTAGAAATAAGGAGGAAGAGGATATTTCAGCTAGAGATGGGTTGGCATTGGGTGACAGATAAAAGCAGCTGACAGCTTATGCAGGTGGATTCTATGTAGGCCTCCCTTTCCAAAGCCCCTTTCAAATGGAGAAGGAGGAGGGCAGGGCACAGTATAAAGTATCTTCATGTAGGGACCCATAAAATCTAGCACCAACCATTAAAAGAACAGAAAATTAATCTAATTCAAATGAAGCTGCAGGGAAATTCAGGCAAGCAGCATGCAATTGCCTACGCTGGAATTTGTACATTCACACATTTTATTGAGAAAGATTTCAAAAAGCAAAGAGACAACCCACATCTCAAAAGACTATGCAATAAACACTCAACAATGAAAACAGAAAGTAAAGACAAGTTGTCATCTGTTTAATACTGATTCCGAGGGAGGAAAGCTGCCCACTGAGTCAACACTATGTTCCTATGACCAGTGGAGTTTTCCTTGAAGATCTTTCAGCCAAGTACTTCCCAGCATACACCACTGTTTAGTTTGCATGATCTAACAAGAATCTAGCTGAGTGGGATGGCTGTGTGACTACTCTGCAGTGCTATATGCCTTCCATATGGGCCTCCCATTTGTGTGTCTAGGTTAGTTAGCACTTCATATATAGTATGTATATGTTCATTAATAGAATTTTATCTGCCAATCAATTGGAAATTAGAGCAGTGCAGAGCACTGGTTTGATATGCCAGCTGATCATCTGGAACGCTAGAGCTGGACATCCCACGGATGAAGCTTGTAGATGTTGGTGATAAGAGATTTCTCAATGCTAAGTATGCAACTCTGGAATTCTGTCCCAAAGAAACACGACTAAGTGCAAATCCAGCCATGTTTAGAAAGAGCTGCAAGATGCACCCTTTGCCTAATCCTTCTTAATTGTTTAAATCCTGATTTCATAACACAGCCAATTTGCAAGGAGCAGGAGCACATGGTGTGTGATATCTGTTAGTGAGACATTCACTCTAGCAAAAAGCCCAGAAACAAGAGTTACAGGTGATAAAGAAGTTTGTAAAAACAAACAGAAACTTATAAATATTGGCCTAATATGAGCATTCTGCAATGACCAATGTAAAAATTCAATATATTCAATTACAGAATTTCAAATGAGTCGTTATTTTAGTCTAATAAAAAGTTTCTATGCTGTAAATAGCAATATAAATGTGAAAATGGTAAATCAAACACACTAAAATGCTCAAAATGTATTACAGTTCCTCTTTCATATACTATAAGCCTTCTAATTTATTGATATCAGATTTCTTCAGTATATCAAGAAAAGGATAAAGATTTTGCTTGAAATCTTAAGATTGCATTTAAGATAAAGCAGTAAATATTCTCTTTCTGGACCTTTAGAAAATTTTAAAACATTCCACCAGATTAAAATTACTGAGAATTAGCCTTTTGCTTGTTTTTTATTAGTTTTTTGTACGAGTGGGTAAGCAACCCATAAAGGAAAAGACTCTAGTTCTTGAATTATACAAATATAAAGGAGGAGTATCCTCAACTTGACCCTTCAGTTGCCAAATTTTTCTGTTGTCCTTCTGACAAGTACCCAATTTTGCCTCCAGCACCTTCTCAGAAGCCCACCTCCCTGAATTACCAAGATGCCAAATTCTCCCAGGCCCTACAAGACAGGTTCATTAGTTCTAGCTATCAAATATCTCCAGCCCCACTCCATAGTCTTCAACAGGACAATCAATAGTAAGAGAAGTGTAACTATTTGCAGCCAGTCAGCCCTCAGTAAAAGTGATTTTTAAACATTTCTGGTGGCTCTACTGCTCTATTTGAAAAGTGCATACACTTACTTAAAAAAATAACTAGCATGGCATATTAATCTAGATGGCCATGAAGAACTAGGCCCCCAAATGCACTGATCTCTGGAGCCTAATTTTAAGACTTAAAATGTAAAAACTTTAGATTATTTTCTTTGTGCTACTTATTCTCATTACGTGCTTTTTTGCTGATGGGAACTTCAGCAACATCCTGGTATTCTTTGTATTCTGTTTTCAAAATTAGTAACATGGAAATCACAAACAAATACTCCACATTCAGAAAAACAGAGTGGAAAACAGCCCTGATCCTGAACCTTTAACTAAAGCCAAACCTTAAGTCAACGTTGCACTGTTGAACAAACATTTAAAACAGTTTTTGTGACTCAAGGCTGATTGTCACTGATTATTAGTCTCTGTGATTGATAATTATCCTGGACAATAGTAAAAAAATCAATACATATGGTTCCATTTTCAGTTTTGATAAAGCTGTAACCAGAAGGGAAAAGCTTCATCCCTTTCCTTGCTTTATTAAAAAAACCCACTGACACAAGTTTACTTAAAGGGTTTGGAATGAAAATCAGATCATTTTCCCTTTGCTCCACAGATCTACATGTATTAGTGAAAATCACAAACCACACTGAACTTCAGTGAAGCAGGAGCTCTACTCACTGTGTAGATATATTAAGTTCTGGACAGATTGAACTGTTGACCTTCTTTGCCACTAAAATATCAGTTAATGAGAAAGCTCAGCAGTTAACAGTTATTCAGAAGCAGCAGCCAATGTAACAGAACAATTTCTAAAGTACAATCGCTAAAGCATGCTAAGTGGACAATTTTAAAAAACAGCATATTTTATTTCAGCCTAACACAGGAAAGACAGATTGCACACACGCTCTGATGCCAGATGATATCCTCAAAAGGAAAATCTCACAGGAAGACATCCTTGCCTTATTGTGCAGTTAGGTATTAGGATTGTTTCCTATTAAAACAGCATCTCACTTCCTTTTATTTTAAAATGCTTATGTGAGCAATAATACAGTGTAGCTATACTGCAGGAATCACACACTTCAGGTGCATTGTGAGGAATGAGATGAGGACAAGTGCCCTCAGCCACCAGAGGCATGTAATTACCTCTCTCACAAAATACACCTTGGAGCATATTACTGCTCCTAGCAAAATGGCTATAACCTGCTTTAAAATGAAAACAAGACTGGACCTGTGCTTTCAGGAAGTATAATTTTAGAAAGAAAATCAAGTTCTGGTTAGTGTGTTTTATATTCTCAGTCTAGTTATTAAAATAATACTTAGTCATATCATATATTTGTCTGCTGATTATTACCGTTAATTATCCACATATGGATGTGAACTGGTAAAAAAAAAATCTATATTTTCAGTATAATATAGTCACTAAAATTAAGCATAGGAAAAATCATCTATCAAATTCCAACTATACAAATAATTTAATTAATTTTGTCTGGCACCTTATAAAAGTCCTCCAGAAATCACTGGTCACTGTTTTAACTCACTGTTTAGGAGACACAACTACTCGTTCAACCACTCTTGCCACCTGATAACTACATCGAATGCTTGATGCCCAAACTTGTGCAACTGTACTTCAAATTACACAAAATGTAAGATGTTCAGAAGTGAAACACGGACTAACAGATCAATAGCATATTATTCTGAAATGTCATGGTATTTGTAAATTCTAAACCAACAATGTGTAAAAATCATTTTCAATCTCCTCCCAAAATAAAGCAACTGTTTATTCTTGTGGTAAAATAGCCAATAGCATTTTAATAACATATTATTCCTGATAATTCAGTGTTAGTTATTACTTAGAGCATAAACATTTAAAACCCATCCAGTGAATGTTCAGTAATGCATTTCTTATTCATACAGTAAAGCAAGGCAGTTTCACACTGACATATCAAATACAGTGACTGGAAATAAATGATATTACACGGGTAAACAATTATATCTTGTTTCAAAATTGAACCTAAAGCTTACAAAACATACAGAACGACAAAACTAACAAAAGGGGAGCAAAGATAGCTATCTTAAAAATAAGCAGTCTTGTCTGAAACAAAAACTAGAATGTTCCAAAACAAGGTACTGCAGCTAGCGGAATACAATGCAGCATAGTAAGCCACTTGATAGTCACCAAGCTAACACTACTACCAAAGGATATATCACACTGCTAGCTATTTCATTATTGGCTTTATTCTTGGCTTTTAAAACTTTTTTTTGGAAGAGGCTGATATTGCGTTGTTCGCTTTCTAACAGACACACACACATACACACACTTCAGATAGATGTTTATACTGATTCTGCATGTTTTAAAACTACAACATAGTTGAAAAAGCCCAACTGGAAGATAAATACCTGTCTTCACTATTATGGGAGATGGATGAATGGAGCAAAGACCTGGAAATCATATTCTAATCTGGATCCTGTCAATGACTCACTCTATTACCTGGGGAAGGTACACGCAACCTCCCAGGGCCTACAGTTGCCACCTTTCATTAAAAAATAAGTTCCTGTGCTATTGTGGCATCAAAAGCATTGCAAGCTATGTTGCTTATTGTTTTGATGATTTAATATTCAAATCAATTATTACTTGAACAAATGTTTATCACTTTAAGTATTATTTTGATCTAGTCATTCCAACAAACTCATCAAGAATATATATTTTATTATTTATAAATGTGTATATTTTCATGCTTTAAAAATTACACCATTTTTCTTCCCTTAAATTGGCTAGCTAAAGGGATGTCAGGCCTTTAATATACCATGACCTATCACCTTATCTTTTTCATATTAGGCAGCCTAAGTCTTTCACATATTAGGAACAAGAAAGTATACCCAACTGATGTCTGGGAAGAGATTCTAGGTTGTGTCACCTTAATAAAGAAGCTGCTTCAAATTTCTATACTATATTTTTGGAGCAATGTCTAAAATTATTTAAGAGAATTGAACTGACACTTTAATCTGGACTAGATTTCAATAGTGGTTATCTGACCTGAGATAGACACATGAATCCTCTCACTTTTCAAGAGAGGTATACACTGCATAGTAAATTAGAAATAAGATCGCCTATTTCAAAATTGCCTGCAGTTTCAGAATTGCTTTAGGCTGAGAGCTTGTTTGTTTAGGGAATTAAATGAGCAGAATGTTTCAGCTCCCAAGAAATGCAATGTTTAGTTTCAAAATAAAACAGTATCAATACAGATGGTCTAATTTTCTGGAATATAAAGTCACTGACCTGGTCAAGTTGAGGACACGTATAACATTATCTCCTAACTCTGGCACTGACCTTTTTCCATAGTAACTGAACAGAATGATCACACATACTAAGACAAGCATTAGAATAACCTGTCCAGTTGGAATCCATGCCTAATTTGTGAATGGACATTTCATTCTAACACTGCTCTCACCACTATATAAATATAGACAACTTAGAATTAAGCAATGTGACTGTCTTTTCTTACTACATTTTAAAGTAATTTTGAATAGCATGTTTGCCAGCTTTTTTGTTTATACTTGTCTCAGCCAGACCTGTCAGCCTTTTCCCTGACACATCCTGGCCAGCCTCTCTCAGCTCACTCCCTTTCTGCCAGAGCATCTTTTTAACTGGCCAGGGTCTTTTGATCGCAAGCTTAGCCTTGGGAGACTAAAGCATCCTAGGTCTCCATGAAGCCAGCTAGGTAAATTCTCTCACCAATTGATGACTCAGCCATTGTTGTTTTAACTCCACTGAAGTTGGGTACTGGAGAGGCTGTTTTGGTAACTGTTTTACCTTTCCTGAGTTCCTTAACAGCTCTCCTTTAGAGCCTCCTTTGATTTAACTATATGCATTCAGACATTTTGTCACAGCTTCCTAGCTTCCATGTTCAATAAATGGAAGCTTAAGTAAGTTGACCCCAACAAGGTGGCACTAACAGAATATGGGGGCCAGGCTGGCATAAAAACTTTTAGACCTTTGGCGGTACCAGCAAAAGAGAACTATTGCTATAGTAACAGCATCATTACAGTGAAAACAAACTGGCAAAAATAAATAAATAAATAACAACAAAACAAAACAAAAACAAAAACAAAAAAAAAAAAAAACCCATCAGACCTCACCTGCACATTTGGTTCTTGTGATAAGCGGTGGTCCTGGCTGGCCAGTTCCTCCTTCTCCTGGCCTGGTAAGGAGGACACGAATCTCATACTCAGTGTCTGGGTCTAAGTGCCATAGCTTATAAGTTGGTGCATTTACAGCATGGGTTTCTGTCCAGGTCCCAGATGTCATCCGGTACTCTACTTCTTTCAGAATTATAGGCCCATCACCAATTATGGAATTAGCATTCAGCTGAATCAGCAAATATGTAGGCCCAACACCAAGTAACTGGGGGGGTGCTATTGGTCGAGGTGGTTCTGTAAGAAATTAAAAAATACACAGTGAATAAAACCAAACTTAGAAAGATCATAATATTATTAATATATGTACAGCTAAAGGCCTCGCCCAACAAGAAGCGTCATCCTGCGGTTGTAGAGATGCCAGAACTGGGAAGTAAAGCCAGAACAATATAGCATTAAGAACAGGAGGCTATATTCGCAGTTGTTCTAGCTCCACTGAAGGCAATAAGCTATATTTATTTATTCCCCTGCTCCAGGACTGTGCTGGTTTATAAGATCCTTATCTGGTAACATTTCCTGAACTACTGTGAATCACTTCATGATAATTCATGTATTTTATAAGACAAAAAAAATTGGGACTTTGAATTTCCAAACCAACTCATTTTATTTTATTGAGAGAAGCTATGAACAATTCCTGCAGTAATAGATTCAGTGTCACGTTCCACTGCCCCCTGGAGAGCATCTCCAAAAAAATCACTGCAGTCCATTTCAAACCTGCCAAATGCAGTGTAGGGTGAACAATATGGAAATACATCAAAGCCATTCAGAATGTTTAGAACTGGGCAATACTGACTGGATGGTGACAATGTAAAGATTTATAACAACAATATATGGAATTATTTATAGTTCCTCAATCAAATAACTTATCCTGGCATACATATGTCTGAAATGGGTACCCATTTCACCCTCTCTCCCCTCCCCCCGCATTTAATATAGTTTTAACAAAGCTGTAAAGTGAAAGTTAGCAACAAGGGACTGAAAAGGTGTGAGGGGGGAAAATCTATGATGTTTCTGCATGGAGTAGTACATTGCCTAGGAGTAATTTATTTTAAGAAACAATCAAAGCAACATGTATTTTTCCAATAAAATGAATCCACTGATAAACATGGAAGGTTCATTTTCATTCCAGATGGCACATATTTCAGCTAATTTGTTTCAGTTAATTAGGCAACAATACTAAATTCAAGTTTCACAGGGGTTTCACACAGCAGCAGTGCAGAACCAAAACAGCAACTCTAAGCAGGTGGAGACATCTGGTGGGAAGTGCATACAAAAGAAATCTAACCCCACCCCTCTACCATCCTTCAACCTTACCCCCCAAAAAGAAAACACAACACGTTTAAGAAAATGAAGTAAAGTGTGGTTCTACCTTTGAAAAGTGACTATGTAAAAATTGTTAGTCAATATATCATCACCATGTGCTTATTCAGAACACTGATGACCTGAACAGGATCTCAACTGCTTCCAAGAACACCTTGTTACATTCTATCAGCGCTTTGAGGTGAAGTTCAGGATGAGATTTCTTTGTCCCTCTGCATCTCTACCAGAGATGACATTACTCTGGAGCTACTAGATATTTTTTTTCTGGAAGTGCATACTTGCCATTTTTAGAAGGGATCAGATTGCCCAAATAGTAAGTATTTACAAAATTTTGCCAGGGAGGCATTTCCCATGAGCGTCCATAGAAGGCCTGCAACCAAAGCACTCATCTCATGTTACACAATTTGAAAATTGTGGTCTCATATGAATCCATGATATCTCAGAATGGGAACAGCTGGAATTCTTTTCATTCATCCTCAGTGACAGACCTAGGCCTGATTCAGTAATGTGCACAAGTTCTACACAGTTTAGTTCAGGACGATCAGGACTCTCAGGTATATGAACTAATTATTCATCTAAATTTCTCTTCTTCTCCCCCTCCGCCCCCGATTTTCTGGCATAAACTAGGCATAAGCCTCTTTACCTGAATCAAACCTCAGCAATGTAGCATAGCTTAATGAAGGCAGTTCATTTCCTGTGGAACTAGCATATTAAATGGAAAACTAATGAATTCTAAGGTCAGTTTTACAGCTAACAACATAAACATTGTTGAGGATGATACACCACCAACTCTGAGTTCTGAAACTCTACAATATGAAGCTATGTTTAGAAGTACATACTTTGATTAACAGCATGATTATTACAAGTGAAACTATGCATTAATGAAACTAATATACCACTGCATATTAAATTTTTATGTTGGATGTAAAGCGTATTCTTACATTAGCATATGCATTTTGTTTTTAAGCTCTTGAGGACAAAGACTTATTTAGAAAGTCTCTTCCCGTTCTAATAAATTATGCATGAATTTTAATCAGTTAGCAAATGAACAAGTAATTGTTCTGCAGCAGTATTAATATTCTTCATAACACAATGCACTATCAGATCCAGAGGTATGGTGCAACCAAAAATCCCTAAAGTACACTAAGAGTCAACTGAACCATTCAATCCCAATATACCAGATAAACTTTTTTTTTATGTTACCCAATTAACTTACTATTAATGATTCTCGTTCATTAGTCTATGACCAGATCTATCAAATATTCTCCAATTACAATTTCAAATTGTAACATTTGCTTTTACAGATCTAGTAACCTGAAAATGTTATGACTTGAAAAATAACACTAACAATTAGTGGGTGTGCTGAGGCCATGATGATGATGTGATATCACTTCTATTGCACCATTATCAGATGTATGCAACATTATCAGATGTACTCAATCAATGGGCTCTCAGTTTGGAGTCACTGCATATATCAGTACACAGTACAGTGATCCTGCAGGATAAGGGAGCATGTGGTTTTCTAGTCTTGTGGTCCAGTTCCTATAAAATAAAGAGCAATACTCTTTCCAAGTGAGCTGGGAAGATAGTTTGTCCAAATGTAAAGATGTGGTATGGAAAGAAATGAAGATAAGCAAGAGGGGATCCCCAAAGTTACCCTCTCAAAAAAAGTTCACTCTCTGTTGAAGCATACAAGAATTTAGTCACAAGTAAATACTACTACAAAACTTAAAGAGGAAAAAAGTTTGATCCTTCATTTTGTGATTGATACAATCTCAGAATTAATAATTACTTGTCACATCTGTGAGATAATGAAAAAAATTCAAATGACATAAGCACACATTTAAGTACACTTGAAGCTGAAACCACTTTGAAAAGTAATGCACACAGGAAAAAATAAACCCAACTATAAATACAAAATGATGGGGTCTAAATTAGCTGTTACCACTAAAGAAAAATATATTGGAGCCATAGTGGATAGTTCCCTTAAAACATCTGCTCAATGTGCAGTGGCAGTCAAAAAAAAAAATCTAACAATGTTTGGAACCATTAAACAAGCACTAATAAAACAGAAAATAATATAATGCCACTATACAAATCCATAGCACACCCACACCTTGAATAGTATATCCCAGGGGTCGGCAACCTCTGGCACACGGCTCGCCAGGGTAAGCACTTTGGCAGGCCGGGTCAGTTTGTTTACCTGCCGCGTTGGCAGGTTCGGTTGATCGCGGCTCCCACTGGCTGTGGTTTGCCGTCCCAGGCCAATGGGGGTGGCGGGAAGCTGCGGCCAGCGCATCCCTTGGCCCGCAGTGCTTCCAGAGGCAAGCTGCGTGTCAGAGGTTGCCGACCCCTGGTATATGCAGTCCTGGGTGCCACATCTCAAAAAAGATATTAGAACTTGAAAGGGTACAGAGAAGTGCAATGAAAATGATTAGGGGTATAGAACAGCTTCCATACTAGGATACGTTAAAAAGTCTGAATCTGTTCACCTTAGAAAAGAGATGACTAAGGGGTGGCTATAACAGAGGTCTATAAAATCATGAATGCTATGGAGAATGTGAATAAGGAAGCATTATTTACCCCTTCACATAACACAAAAACGAGGGGGTCATATGATGAAATTAATAGGCAGCAGGTTTAAAACAAACAAAAGCAGGTATTTCTTCACACACCACAGTCAACCTGTGGAACTCATTGCCTTGGGATGTGGTGAAGGCCAATAGCATAAATGGATTAAAAAAAGAATTAAATACGTTCATGGAAGATAGATCCGCCAAGATAGTCAGGGACATAAGCCCATGCTCTGGGTGTCCCTGAACCTCCAACTGCCACAAGTTGGGCCTGGACGATGGGACGAAATTGCCCTGTTCTGTTCATTCTCTCTGAAGCAACTGACATTGGACACTGTCAGAGACAGCATACTGGGCTAAATGGAACATTAGTCTGACCCAGTATGGCTATTCTTATGACCAGAGAGATATGAACTTTTCACAGCAAACAATTTTTTCATTGAATTTAGCTTTAGTCTTGTGTTCAAACTTATACAATTTTTTATGCAGAAATATTTCAACCTAGGGATTGTTCATGGGCTATTTCAATATGATCACTGAGTAGACATTTGTAACAAATTCCAAACTTTTCACATAGGTCACACTTGGTAATTTCATTCCCTTCTGTGATGAGTGTAAATCTTGCAATCAGGTGTGAATACTTTCATTTAGGAACTAAGGATAAGCTTTCCACAAATATTGTGCACTGTTGCTTAAACTTAGCCATTGTGGTGAACAATCCTGCCAGTGAACTTGGCTGCTAGACTGTCCGCAGAAAGAAAACATAAAAGGAGCACAAACTTCTAAAATGTGAATGTTCATGCATAATGTTTTGCAGTATTTGGCCAGTTCAAAATGCCTAAAGCTAAGTTAATCACAAATTAAGACTGACATTTCATCAGTATGACATCTCCATTTTGCCTATTAGTAATTCAGTATGTTCAAATCAGGATTTGAATCACATTATGCATTAAATGCACTGAGATATTTAGGCACCACTGAATAGAATAGGCACAAAGCATCAACTTTAACTGATTTTTCTTGCTGTTAAATGGTTGTCTCACATCCTTAATGTTACACATTGTGTGTTAATAATTAATTACATATAATGGGCAAACAAGCAACCAGGAAAATTACTAATGATTTTAGTATCATAAGTGGTATTATAAAAGTAAAACATTATGCACTAGCATGTAAAATATACCTATTACAACATTACTATTACATTATTCAATATAATTCACCCAGTCCACTTTTATGTACTAACCTATACTACACACACAGTCCACATGTACGTACAGTAGCACACCTCCACCCACACCACTACGTCTCTCTTCCAGTACAGAACATGTGCCCAAACTTTGGATGAGGGAGGAGAGTTAAGGTAACATTTATTTTAGTGGCAGCAATTAGCCAAATTTAAGTGTTGCCAACTTTTTTTTTATTATTTTCTCACAATTCTTTCAGTATTCAATATTTTACTGAAAGCCCCAGCTTTCAGTCAGGTGATTACTTGAAAAGCTCAGCATTACTTTAAAACAAGTGTCTAGCCCTCAGTTCCAGAAAAAAAGAATAATTGAAAATATGACTTGTGTGCATTTGAAATGTACAAAAACTAAAAAGGTAAATAAAAAGGAATTCATAACTGGCATTTATGAATAATTCAAAATCCATATTCAAGTCAATCACAGAAAGGAGTACACAAAAGCAGCATGAAGCAGTAGTATGACACCCAGTTACAATGATCTTTTACAGTCTTCTTCAACCAAAAAGCATCCCAGTGGACGCATAATTGCCTTTGTGCCTGGCTGCTCGAAATCAGCAGTTGGGCCACTGCATCCTATCACCTTGCCGGTAAAAAGTTTCCACCTTTGCTTCTCAAATATTATGTAATACACAATATGCAGCAATGAAAATGGGGAATATATGCCACACTGAGATCCAGCCTAGTCAAGGGACACTGCCAGCACCCTTGCAGTCTACCAAATTCACTTTGAAAAGTCATCCGACCTGCACTTGCAGTTAAATCTTTCCTTGCTGCTGTGCAAGTGTCCAGCTTCACAAACCAGGGAAGCAAAGGGTAGGCCAGGTCTCCTAGGAGATGCTTAATGAACTTGCACACCTGGCTGACAACTTTCCCCACTGTGTATTTTCAGCCACAAACTGATTGCCATCCAAGAGACAGCAGTATGGGCAAGCATCCAAAGCACGATCACCACCCAATTTTCCACCATCAAAGCAGCTTTCATTCTGGTATCTCTGTGCTGGATGGCAGAGATAAGCTCAGTTCACAGATCTGGGATGGGGCCTGCAGCATCTGAAAGTTCTCAGCTGATCATCCCAGATCTGCACTGTAGTATGATCCCACCAGTCACTGCTTGTTTCTCAGGCCCAGAAATGCCACTCCACCATGTGCAACTGGTCAACGAATGCCTGCAACACCCAACAATTTTTCATGCATTGTTTGCCATCAGCCATTCCTCCTCTTTATCGAGTCCTGTCTCATCTTCATTGCAGCACCACCAACCGTTGTTGCAGTGATAGTCACTGCAATTCCACCAATACAGAAGAATTGCATGCCCTATCTCCAAAACAGACGTGGTAACTCTGCTGACCTGTGCAGGATCCATGTTTTTGTCAGTACAAGGAACTGTAGGAATTTTTTTAAAAGCACAAAAGTTACGGGATAGAAAAAACATTATGGGATGGAGGAAAGGAAATTATGGGAACTTGGCCCCAAACTCCCATAGGTCCCTGAGCACAGTACTGGTATCCCACAATGCACTGCAAAACATTCCAACAAGCTATTGTGACAGATAGTGGTTCTGGGCCACTGAGGTGCCTACCTATGGTGAACTACATTATCTGCTGATATAGTTTCTCACAATGAGGACATGCAGAACCAGGAAGAACAGCCAAGTCCATGCGTGGCTCTAGCAATTTAGCAATTTCAGAAGCTATAATGCAGCAAAAATTCTGGCAGAAAAACTTTTTAGGGTACATAGGCCCTAGTCTTCTTTTCCTGGTTATGGTCTCTCCTCTGACTCCTGAAACAAGGTCCCCTTTGCTTATTCAGGTTAGATGATCAAAATGTTCCCCCTTAGCTCAATGAGCATGTCCTTTTTCAACAGCAGCTTCTAACTACTTGTGTCTTTTTTTTTCTCTTTCTTTCTTTCCTTCTGTGGATTTTCCATTGCTCCAGCCTCACCCTTGCAGACAATCCAGGAAAAAACAGTTTCTCCTAAGCTGCAGACATCTCATTGTTCTAGGGTGCTTCCAAGTTAAGAACTCAATGTCTAGGGCTGGCTCCAGGTTTTTTGCCGTCCCAAGCAGTGAGGGGTGGGGGGGAATAAATAAATAAAAATAAAATAAAATAAAGCCGTGATCGGTGGCACTTCGGCGGCAGCTCTACTGCACCGCCTCATTCTTCGGCAGCAGGTCCTTCCCTCTGAGAGGGACTGAGGGACCCGCTGCCAAATTGCCGAAGACCCGGACGTGCCACCCTTTTCCACTGGCAGCCCCAAGCGCCTGCTTCCTGCGCTGGTGCCTGGAGCCAGCCCGGTCAATGACTCTTGTTGCACTGCTCTAGCCCAGGTCTGTCTATAAATGGCTGATTCTACATACCTGAGGCATTCAGTGATACAGCAATTTCATAAAACCAACCAGAATTCAAAAGTTATACATAAATAAGTTTTCCAAATTGTAACAACCCTCATGTTTATATTTTTCAGATGAATACAGAGATAGTTCAAACACATCTCAGCACTTTCAGTTATGCTGAGAAAGACCTAACAGCATGAGATCTATCACTCTACTGCAAAGTTCTAGCTGCCCTTCCAGCACTGTCAGTCCCATGCTGAGCTGCTTCATATGTAGGATTGGGAGGCTTGTATTTTTTATCAGTAAACATCAATAAACATTTATTTCACAACACAGACACAAACAAAAAATGTCCATTGATACTAACGGAAATTTACATGTAGGAAAAGTAAGAAAAATGCTGCTTGAGAAGTTTTTAGAGTTAGATGTATGGATACTTAATTTATATATTTGGATCTGTGATGTTGACAAATTGTGTTTTAACTATTTATAAAGCTTCAACTTTTTAAAATATTAATGTCTACTGCCATTAATTGTTTGACTCCCTCCCCCTCCATTGTTCTATAATTATCCCCAAATTGTGAACATTTAAATTTATAAAAATAAAAAATGTGTAGAGATTGATATCCACTGATATTATAAAAAAGATAAAAATTGAATTCTGCCACGCCTATTCATGCAATATGGGATATACATTCATTGTGACTTCAAAAAGTAAAATGTACCCTTAACTGCCTTGTATCCTGTTGCCAATTGATTGCCCTGACATGGATACACAGTACCTACAAAAGGTTACTATTTAATTAAAGGAGTTAGTTGACTGGAACAAAAGAACACTAAGCAATTGCTTAGTGACCAGGTGGCATCGAGTGATTTATCCAACTCATATAAAAGGCAGAGCTATATATACGGCATTAATTCTCATTTGTCATTATTACCAAAAATGGGAAAACTGAAATAATGTGTCTTAAACACAAGCATTTTAATGTAAACACCCAACATAACTTGGTAAAATTCAGTAATGTTGTATAAAGATCCTGCTAGTATGAACATACACAACAGAAATGGCAAACTGAACAGCAGCCCATGACACTTTGCATAATTATGACCCCATTGTATTTAGCCACAGCAACGTCAGCTTTAAATTTAGGGTCTCTGCTAATGTTGATACTGAATGTGTCACAGTTTAGCTCAAACTCTCAAGTACCTGCATAATATATCAAGTTTATGCCTGAAGTACAAAAAAGATTGTGCAGCTATAAAAGTGTTTAATCTTTGTGACACAGTAGTTACTGACCGCCCAAAGTGCTGAAATAAGAATTATTATTTCAGTGTGGAAACTGCTAACTTCTGCATAGTGATTTCATATCCTATGCATCATCATGGCATTTTATTCACCTTGATTTGAAACACCATTGCAATCATTTTATTATCTGCCCTTAAATAAAAGGAACAGTGTGTTGCTTCAGCACTCTCAGCAGAAATTGAAAACAACAACATTAGGCTCATGCTCAGCGTACATATGAAAATAAACAAGATTTTCTTAAAAACTGAAGCATGTTCTCCCCCACATCTTGTAAGCACAGACACACTCCTGATATTTTAGGATACCAGTACATGCCACCATAGGAATCAATTAGAAGTGGATGGCTTGTTTTGTCAAAAAGATTATATATTGTATTATAAAGACATTTATACAGGACATTACTTCAGAGAGCAATGAAAATACACAACAGTTGGTCTGCATGAAAGAAAATGTGGTGACCATAATGTGCTGCACTACATATAAAGATGAAGATTTTGTTCAGTGTAAATGAGCCAGTTGTAAAGCTAACTCAGAATTTTCATCACAATTACTTCATTCTCCACATGCATCAGTGAGTCGCACGAGATCTCAACTTTTAGGTTATTGCTAGAAAGGAACATTCATTGTAGGTTAAGAACAAAATCGAATCTCTTCTTCAAAAACTGGCACCTCCCAAAAATGATTTAGAATCCGCTAATGCATGGCTTGTGCAATGGAGTGAGTGAGAATAGTACATTTTATACACCATTGCACAAGTACTCATGCTGTCAAATTGCCAGTTGCCTGTAATGGAAAGGAGGAATAAAGCTGGAGGGGCAGGTGCAGAAATAGTGTCCTGTTTGAAACATTAAACCATGCAGATGGTGACAAAGCATCAGGCATTAAGATTCCACAGCTGGGTTATAGTTTTATTCATGATCAGTGACAAGAACTTAGCCCTCAGCATTTGAAGAGGCATGGCACACCTCTGAATTTGAACCTTGCTTAGATAAAACTTCCACTGCAGTGACAGAGTTCTGCCTATGAAAGAGCAGCAAGGTTTGCCTCATGGTTTACAGTTATATACTATACACTGGTTTTGTGCACTGGAACTACGCAGATGAATTACTTGTTTCAATTTTAAGTCTTGAGTTCAACCCAACGCCAACATCCTCAATTTGCATTTATTTATTATTTGTATTATCGAAGCACCTAGGAGCCCAGCCATGGACCAGGATGCCATTGTGCTCGGTGCTGTACAAACACTGACCAAAAAGCCAGTCTCCAGCCCCAAAAGAGCTTACAATCTAAGCAGAAGACAAAGAGACAACAGCTGGACAGACATATGGGGAAGTAGAGGAAACAATAAGACAATGCTGGTCAGCATGATAGGCTGTGGTCTCAGCACATTAGCAGAGTAAATGTCACGCCTTGTGTATGGATTATGGCAAAGGACAATTTTAAGGGGTGATTTGAAGGAGAAAATGAAGTGGCATTGCAGATGTTTACTGGAAGCTCCTCCAAAGTGTGTGGGACAGCATGGGAGGAAAGAACGAAGGTGCTTGTTTGAAAATTTAATTCGCGTGCAGTGGAGGCTGGCATCATGGTCTGACTGGAGACAGGAATCAACCTTTGCACACTGAATGAGAGACGGTACAGAAGGTGGGATTGGAAGGGCCCTGACAGTGAAGTAGCTTATGTCTGATGTTCCAGGAGAGGGAGCCAGCGGAGAACTGCAAAGAGTGGGGTGACATGATAAAAGAGACAAGCCAAGAGAATGATCTTTGCTGCAGCATTCTGAAAGGATACAAGCAAAGCAAGATTGCACTTGTCATGGCCAGAAAAAAGGATGTCACGGTATTCAAGATGCGAGCCTGGATGAGAGTTTTAGCTAAGTGGATGAATAAGAAACTTGGTATCTTGGAGATATTATGTAGAAAGAATCAGCAAGATTTAGACATAAGTCAAAAATGATGCCCAGGCTTTGGGTCTGAGTGACAGGCAGGATGGCGGTATTATCAATAGCGATCAGGAAAGAAGGTTGCGGGAAAAGCTTGTGGGGAAGCCATGTTTAGGCATGCTGAGCTTGAGCTGATAGCAAAAAGTCCACAAGGAAGTGTCAGAGAGACAGGTGAAGATTTTAGTTTGAAAAGGAGTCAGGTCTGAAGTACAGAGATAGACCAGAGAGGTCAGCATAGAAGTGGTAGTTGAATTTGTGTTTGCGAATAAGAGACGGTAGAGGGAGAAGAGAAGGGGACCAAGGACAGAGCCCTGTGGAATGCCCACAGAAAACTGGAAGGGGCGGGGAGGGTGAGGAGGACACACACTGAAGGGGTGATTAGAGAGGTAGGAGGAGAAACCAGGAGAGGAGAGTGTCCTGGAAGCCAATGGAGGACAAGATTTCAAGAAGACAAACATGGTCAATTATGTTAAAGGCAGCTGACAGGTCAAAGAGGATGAGGACGGAGTACTGATTCTGATATGTGGCAAAGAACAGATCATTAGAGATTTTGGCGAGAGTGGTTTCAGTGGAGTGCCTGGAGCAGAAGTTGAATTGGAATGGGTTTAGGATAGAACTGGAGTAATGAATGTAAACAGCACATTCAATGAGCTTAGAATATAAAGGGAAAAGGGGGATGGGGTGGTAGCAGGAGAGGCAAGTGGCGTAAAGGGTGGTTTTTGTTTTGTTTTTTGTATTGTTTAAGATGGGTGAGACTACAGCATGTTTGCATTGTGAGGGGAAGTCAGGGGAGAGAGAGGTTACGGAGTAGAGTAAGGGAAGGGATGAGAGTGGGCATGAGGGAGTTTAGGAGATGGGGTGAGGTCACTAGGGCCAGTGGATGAGACACTTCTGCATCTGTGATGGAGGAGGGGAGAGAGAGAGAGTTTGTGGTAGGAGGGCACAAGCTGAGACCATATTTTGTCAATTTTTCTTTTGAAAAAAATTGTCGAGATCTGTGTGGACAGAGAAGTGGAAGTAGGAGAAAGGGAGAGTTTGAGAAGTGAGTCAAAGGTTAGGAAGAGGTGTCTGGGATTGCAGGCATGGGATTCAATTAAATTGGAGAAGTAGAGCTGTTTAGTAGGGAAATGGCAGAAATGGAGGAGGAGAGGTTGAATTTGTGAGCCAGTGCTGGGCGTTGGCAGGACAGGAATTGCGTAGGACAGAGGAATAAAAAGGAGTCAAGTCAACCGTGGAGGAGAAAGAAAAATGGAGAGAGTCAACAACCATATCAGTGGAAGAAAGGACAAGGAGGAGAGGCTGAGAGCAGATGAGAAGACATCAGCAGTGATGGATTGGAAGTCATGGAACAGCTGAGTGAACAGCTGAGTGAACATGGTGCATGGGGGAGAGGCTGATGCCACAAAGTTACTTTTACTTCCAGTTTGTTATCTGCAAATAGAATAGAAATTCTTTATTCTTTCTTACATATGTAGGAAAAATATTTTCATCAGACGAAGGGTGCTTTCAATTAGCCAAGGGTAAGGAACTCTTAACAGATTCCAAACCTCTACACCTAACATTAACACACTGCCATATAATGAATACCTGGGGGTGACAAGTGCTTAAGTATCTTTAAGGTACACTAACTAGAAACACTTCCTTAGATATTGGTAAACAGATGGGCAGCAGTTAAGAAAGGAAGCACAGTGTTTTAATAAAGGGGTTCTGTGTGATGTAGTAAAACAAGCAGAGTGAGATCTGCATGGTTTATATGGTCCCCCAGACATTAATTTGGAATAGTTCTGTTGCTAACTCCAGAATAATAATTATTTTTCTATACTTTTATGGTGCACACTACAGATCACTTGTAGAATCAAACTGTTAAAAATGGGTATCATTTCATGTGTGTTGACAAAATTTCCCAGTCATATGAAACAACAAACTACGGTACCTAAAAACAGGTACCTGAATGTTTATGGAAACTTATGAAGCCAGCTCTCTACCTGTGACATAATAGCATGCTGCCATTCTCAGGAATCCAGCTCCATAGATGGTGCCAGGGAATGAAATAACCATGGAGGTGATGGCATCAGTATGGAATTAAGAGTGGACTGAGCTGAATTCTTAAGCAGCTGATGAAGAGGCATAATCTCAGATAGGTCCCTTCTGTAGTCACACAACAAAATGATACAACTGGGCTACAAAGGTGCAGGTGTGAGTGGTATGAAGTAAGATGCATGGTAAATGGCTCTTGCAAGCCCACTGAAGTTTAAAAGTCTCAATTTATGCCCTATTTCCAATCTGAATGTATCTAACCTCAATTTACAGCCATTGGATCATACTAATGCAATCCTGGGATGCATCAACAGGGGGATCTCAAATAGGAATAGAGAGGTTATTTTACCTCTACATTTGTCACTAGTGTGACCTGTGCTGGAAATCTGTATTTACTTTTGGTGTCCACAGTTCAAGAAGGAGGTTGACAAATTGGAGAGGGTTCAGAGAAGAACCACGACAATGATTAAAGAATTAGAAAACAAGCTTTACAGCGACAGACACAAGAAGCTCCATATATTTAGCTTGACAAAGAGAAGGTTAAGGGGTGACTTGATAATAGTCTGTATGTACCTACATGGGGAACAAATATATAATAATGAGCTCTTCAATCTAGCAGAGAGAGGTATAATGCAATCCAATGTTTGGAAGTTGAAGCTAGACAAATTCAGACTAGAAATAAGGCATGAATGTTTAAGAGTGAGAGTAATTAACCATTGGAACAATTTACCAAGAGTGGTGATGGATTCTCCATCACTGACAATTTTAAAATCAAAATTGGATGCTTTTCTAAAAGATCTGCTCTAGGAATTACTTTTGGGAAGTTCTATGTCCTGTGTTATACAGGTCAGACTAGATGATCATAATGGTCCGTTCTAGCCTTGGGATAAATGCATCTATGAATAAATTAGCCTTATTATTCCAATGAACAATAAAGTGCGTATATTTGTTTTCAAATGGTGATCACCAAGACAAATACATTGTCATGCTAAATTTACTATTATTTAGAAAGATTAAACAGGATCAAGCACGAACACCACAAATATCTTAAATGCAAATCACCACACAATTTTTTCCTGAGAAATTATCTGCAGTGTCTTTTGTACATCTCACTATGAATATCTAAGTCCGTAGATGCTTGACTTTCCATCCCATCCACCTACTGAGTCATGAAGACGAAGAAGTGAGGTAACTTGTACTCTAGTTGAATCAGGAATTATTTTGGGGAAGTTCTATGGCCGACACTACACAGGTCAGACTATCCGATCGTAATGGTTGCTTTTGGCCTTGGAATCTATGAATTTATGAACTTGCTCGAGTATCAGGGAGGGAAAAAGTTAACCTTAAAACAGATTGCATGAGCATCTCCCATGGAGTGATTAATAGAAGAAAATAATAAATATTTCAGAAATGAATGAACTATTACAAAAAAAAGCAGCTGCCCACCCACTCAATGCCAGATGGGCTTTGCTGGGTTCCAAAGCTTAGAGGAACTTTTTAGGGAATGACAGAAGCAAACTAGGTTTTAAAATCCCACTACTTCATCTGGACTTTAATGCTAGACAATTTAATTTTCTTACAGTTTAAAAGAAACAATAAATGTTATACAGGAATAACAGTTTATCCCCCTCATGTCCAGGGAAATGAGTTTTGTATATGGTATAGAGTATACATATTAATAGATTAAAAAGATTTTTCCCCATTCAAGGTTTCCGAGTGAACAGTGAAATTTACTGTCAAGTGCCAGAAACCAGAACCACAGCAGCCAGAGCTGGTGCACCAGCAGGCTAGTGGGGAGAGCTGTACATCAGCAGGGGGATAGCCCAGTCCTCAGGGGCAGGCTCTCCAACACCCTCCTTGCCACAACTGTATACGCTTGGTGGGGGGGACCTCTCCTGGGGCATCAGTAACTATTGGAGCAGGAATCAAAATGGCCAACAAACACTTCTTCATGTTTTGGACCTCATGACATCTCTAGAACCAGATATTTTTCTGTTTGATTCCTAGACACCTGTGCTAATCACCTTCAAATGGATCAGACAGCAGAAAGACCAAGTCGATGTTCACCACAACATGAGGCAGGAAACCCCCTTCTGCCATTACCTCTCTGCAAACCCCACACAGTACCATTGCCCGCTGTCTGGTCTGTTATCGAGTCAGTTCGGCTTGGCTAGGGGACAGAAAGAGCCTTCACAGCTCTGGGAGTTCCCAACAACAGGAGAGGAGCTTTGGTGTGGGACACTGATAAATAGCTGAGAAATGTATGTTTGCAGTATGACTTGTGTTGCAATCTAGACTGAGGACACAGGGAGGGTGGTTGTGTAGTAAGGCAGGACAGAGCTGAGTTGGTGGGTGAGTGAGTGGTGGGGATGAAAAGAATAAGACCATTTTGCCATGAATGAGGATTTTAGTGAGTTTTGGAGGATTGAAGTTGGTACATATTAGGAAATATTTTAACAGGACGTGTATAAAAACTAAGTAACTACTTTGCCTTATTTTTGTAACCCTTGTTTGCCCATCTTATTTCCTCACCTGTTGTTTTAGGTCTTATATATTTCATAAGCTCCACTGTTTCAATATATGTTCTTTGGGACCAGGCTGACTTATATCTGTAATGTAAATTAAACAACAACTAAGTGCTGTGGGCACAGAATCTAATACCAGTGATTATGAGGTTTTGATGAAGCATCTGCAAACCCCAGCAGGGATGCATGGAGTTTTGGTGGAATTTATACTCAGGTGCACTGTTCATGTGTGTTATTAGATGCTAGGTGCTCACATAGCAGCTGTGGCCAAAAACACTTTTTATTTTTTTTTTCCATTTGCGCCTGCTGAGAAGAGTGACTTTTTTTCTCTCTGGTTCAGTTCTTGGCAAAATTCTCCATATTTTCATCACCTCTCTTGACAGAAAGCATTCTACATTAGGCTCCACTTTTCTCTGAGGCTGAAGTAAATGAGTAGACTGTGGCATTCTACACTAAGGCCTGGTCCACACTAGGACTTTAATTTGAATTTAGCAGCGTTAACTCGAATTAACCGTGCACCCGTCCACACCACGAAGCTATTTAATTCGACATAGAGGGCTCTTTAGTTCGACTTCTGTACTCCTCCCCGACGAGGGGAGTAGCGCTAAATTCGACATGGCCAAGTTGAATTAGGCTAGGTGTGGACGGAAATCGACCTTAGTAGCTCCGGGAGCTATCCCACACTGCACCACTCTGTTGACGCTCTGGACAGCAGTCCGAGCTTGGATGTTCTGATCAGCCACATAGGAAAAGCCCTGGGAAAATTTGAATTCCTTTTCCTGTCTGGCCAGTTTGAATCTCATTTCCTGGTTGGACATCGGGGCGAGCTCAGCAGCACCGGCAATGATGCAGAGCTCTCCAGCAGAGGAGTCCAGGCAATCTCTGAATAGAAAGAGGGCCCCAGCATGGACTGACCAGGAAGTCTTGGATCTGATCGGTGTGTGGGGCGAGGAGTCTGTGCTTTCGGAGCTGCGCTCCAACAAACGGAATGCAAAGACATACGAGAAGGTCTCCAAAGCCATGACAGACAGAGGATACAGCCAGGATGCAACGCAGTGCTGCGTGAAAATCAAGGACCTGAGACAAGGCTACCAGAAGACCAAAGCGACAAACAGACGCTCCGGAGCCTGCCACCACTGCCCCACCAGTGACCGTGGACTCTGACTATGGGATAGTGTCGACGGCCGGTTCCTCAGCGATGTTCGCGGGCGGGGAAGATGAGGAAGGGTTTGTGGAGGATGAGGCAGGCGACAGCGATTATAACGCTGGTTTCCCCGACAGCCAGGATCTCTTCATCACCCTCACGAAGATCCCCTACCAACCCTCCCCGGCCGTTAACCCGGACCCTGAATCAGGGGAAGGATCACTTGGTAAGTGCTTTAAACATGTAAACTTTTATTATTAATGGAACAGGAATCTGAACTATGTGAAAAGGAGGTCTATATATATGGGGATAGAACAGAAATCCTCCTGGGAGATCTCCACGAAGCTCTCCTGGAGGTAATCGAAAAGCCTCCGCAGGAGGTTCCTGGGGAGAGCTGCCTTATTGGGTGCTCCGTGGTAGCACACTTTTCCGCGCCAAGCTTTCAGGAGGTGTTCAGGGAGCATTGCCTCCCCGAGCATGGCTGCATAGGCCCCTGGTTTGTGCTGGCTTTCACGCAGCATGTGCTCTCTATCTCCTTCAGTGACCATCCTCAGGGTGATCTCGTTCGGAGACTCCTGCATCTAATTAGGGGAATTACTGTAATATTATGCCTGGTCCAAAGTATTTTTAAAAAATCTCCAGACAGACAGCGTAGCAGAGACTCAACACGCTGCTGCATGATAAGCGTAACGGAAAGCCAAAGTATCAAATGGACGCTCATGGAGGGAGGGGGGACTGAGTACGCAAGCTATCCCACAGTTCCTGCAGTCTCCGAAAAGCATTTGCATTCTTGGCTGATCTCCCAATACCTGTACGGTCAAACACATTGCCCGCGGCGGTTCAGGGCATAGCTCGTCAATGTACCCCCCTCCCCGACCCCCAGAAGGAAAAGGAAAAAAAATCGTCTCTTGACTCTTTTAAATGTCACCCTATGTGTACTGAATGCTGCTGGTAGACGCGATGCTGCGGCACTGTACTATAGCATCCTCCCCCCCCCCCCACCTCATGGGTGGCTGACGGTGCAATATGACTGATATCTGTCGTCATCATCATCAGCCTTGCTGTAGATGGTGTAGTGCAATACGACTGGTACCCATCCTCGTCATCAGCCCATAAGTAGACGGCCTGCTAACCGTCTTCATCATAGCAACAGGGGGCTGAGCTCCATCAGCCCCCGCCCTTCGTGTGTAAAGAAAAGATTCTGTACTGCTTGGACTGTCATAGCAGCAGGATGCTGTTTTCCTTTCCCCCACACTGCTTAATGTACTGTTTGGACAATCATAGCAGCTGGAGGCTGCCTTCCTCTCATTTCATTTCAGTAACAAGTCACTGTTTCTTATTCCTGCATTCTTTATTACTTCAGCACACAAATCAGGGGACACTGCAACGGTAGCCCGGGAAGGCTGGGGGAGGAGGGAAGCAACAGGTGGGGTTGTTGCAGGAGCACCCCCTGTGAATGCCATGCAGCTCATCATTCCTGCATAATCTGACACGGAGCGGCTGTGCTCTCTGGTTCTCTGATACACTGGATCTCTACTACACTAGCCCCATATTCTATGCAGGAATTATTCTATTTTTAGATACCATAAAGGAGGGATTGACTCGGGGAGTCATTCCCAGTTTTGTCTTTTGTGCCCCCGGCTGATCTCGGCCAGGGGCACCTATGACAGCAGCAGAAGGTATAATGCAATATGACTGGTAACCATCATCACCTTGCCAATTTACAATGGCATGGTAGATGGTACAATATGGCTGATAACCATCTCTGCTGTCATGCAAAAGCAAATGAATGCTGCTGTGTAGCGCTGCTGAATCGCCTCTGTCCGCGGCATCTAGTATACATACGGTGACAGTGACAAAAGGCAAAACAGGCTCCATGGTTGCCACACTATGGCATCTGCCAGGGTAATCCAGGGAAAACGGGCTCGAAATGATTGTCTGCCGTTGCTTTCCCGGAGGAAGGAATGAGTGACTACATGTACCCAGAACCACCCGTGACAATGAAATTTGCACCATCAGGCACTAGGATCTCAACCCAGAATTCCAAGGGTCGGGGGACACTGCGATGGAGTGGGACAGGGACAGAGTTTATGCTTTCCGGATTGCCTGCAGCAGGAGTGCGCACGAGATAGGTGCTGTGCATGCTCTTGTTCACAGACACAGACTAGACTGTGTTCATTGTTCGCAAAAATGTATCTTTGCAAGGAATTCACTCCCTTTTTCCCATCACACAGCTTCGACTGTCTCCAGACCTGCCACAGCATCCCCCTCACAGAGGCTGGCAAAGATTAGGTGGCGAAAGAAAAAGACACGGGACGAGATGTTCGCTGAACTTATGGGCTGAGCCGAGGTGGACCAGCAGAGCCAGTGGAGGGAGACCCTCTCTCTGTACCAGCGCTCACACAGCGAACGGGAGGAGAGGTGGCATGAGGAAGACAAGCAGGCGACTCAAACGCTGCTTGGACTAATGAGGGAGCAAACGGACACGCTCCGGCGCCTTGTGCATGTTCTGCAGGACCGCAGGCAGGAGGACAGAGCCCCCCTGCAGTGTATCTACAACCGCCCTCCCCCGCCACAAAGTCCCATACCCCCCTCACCCAAAATAACCAGAAGGAGGGGCACCAGGGGGCATTAAAACTGTCACTGCACCCCAGCAGAGTGCTCAAGTACCCAAAAGCTCTCATACCCTAAATTTTGAGAAGTCCTTCCCTTCCAGACTCACCCAAGCCCCAATCCTAGTTTCATCCCCTAACTGTCTAGTTAATTATTAAAAATACTTGGCTGTTAATTACTGTTTCTGTCATGTTTTTTCACAGAAGACTGTGTTTGAAGGGGTGGGGTGGGGAAGAGGGTTCGTAATTGCATAGGACGGTCACCTTTAACAGGGTACAGACACGGGGGCAGGATCAGCAGCAGGTCACACACACAGTGCAGTCAGTAGGCACCCTGGTCGGTATGGGAGGTTGTTTCCAGGTTCTGGATAGGGACATGGGCCAAAAAGGTAGCCGTCGAGGCCTGCGCCCTAGTCGAGTGTGCCCTCACAACTGACGGCGAGGGGATTCCCACCAGGTCATAACAGGTACAGATGCTTCTGGGGAAGCCTGCTCCAAATGGGCTACTCTGCTCAGCTTGAGTTAGAGGCCTAGAGGCCGATGGGGATTGAAGACTGCCCAACATAGGTCTATCCTCTTCCTCAGTTTTACTCCGGTGCCATAGCGGAGAAGGCCTCTTCTTAGCCTTCTTGGCATGCCCCATGGACGGGCAGCGGTGCCGACCAGTAGATGGCCCCAAGGGGTCGCCACACACCGACACCATGGTGCCAACTCGGAGCAACGCGCCGGAGTTGGGGTCAACGCCAACTCATTCAGGATAGCCCGGAGCCTAATGTCTCTCTCGGTCCGAGGCTTAAACGACTTGCAAATCTTGCAGCGATCGCTGAGATGGGTTTCCCCAAAACAGCGTCAACAGTCCATGTGCAGATCACTCACTGGCATAGGTTGCCTACAAGTGTCGCACAACTTAAAACCGGGGTGCGGGGCATGCCCCGGCCCGGGCGCACTAGCTAACCTAAACTAAACTACAGGTACCATACACTGAATGAACAAGAGTTCTGGGGACGAGCTACAGCAAAGCTGGAGCAGAGCAGTTCCAAAGCTCCTTCACTCGTGGCAAGAAAGAACTGAGGGTGGGGGGAGCGCACAGCGCCCCTTATACTGCGCCATGGAGATGCCACTCCAGAAGTCGCTAGGGATGCTCCCCTACGGGTACTGCCAGAAGAAAAACTTCCGATACCCGGTGCATGTGGCAAACACACACACCTACTGTGGAATACACATGAGCAATCACTCGAAGAAGAAACATTACTGTTACAGACCTGGTACAGCTCCGTCCACTACACATTCACCAGGATACTGTTTTTGGAACCAATCACTGGATCCTGTGTACTTTTAAGCCCTGTGAGTCTGAGCCGCGCACATGCAGGTTCTCTGTCTTCTGAAGCTCAGTCCTGGCATGCAGACTCCCTGTCTTCAACCCGTTCTCAGAAGAGGCTGTGGTTCAGATGGGCTCACTGAGGACTGGAGCTGAAGCCAAAGCCCGAGCCCCACTGCCCAGGGCTGACACCAAAGCATGAGGCTTCAGCCTGGGGCAGTGAGGCTCGGGCTCCTGTCCCTCACCGCACCTAGGATCAAGCAGTAATTTTTGTTGTCAGAAGGATGTTGTGGTACAAAGAAGTTTGGGAACTGCTGCTAGCATATTCATTGCACTACCAGGGCAAGTGTCATTCAATGTTAACTAGTCTTGATTGCTCTGCAGCTACTTCCAGACAGGGTTTATGGGATATATACACCCAGATCCCTGTTAGCAAATATCTGATTCAATACAACTAAGGGTTAGAATTATACATAACGTTCATAAAATCAATCAGAATTCATAAGATGTACATGGACAAACCACCAAGCTGTTACACGTACATAGTACATACAAAACACAGACATGATCCCCCCCTCCCCCCCCATTAAGTGTGTATAAAAAACACAGCTAAGGTAAATATAGTCAATCAAGTACAATAGGCTTGTATAAACTCTTTGACATTTCTTTTCACTGTGGGACAATTCTGCCCAATAAACCCCGGTAGTGCTACTGGATTACAATTACTAAACACTTTGAAAGGAGAAGTTAAAATTGCCACTTGTCTACAAACCCTATTTCCAAGACAAAATGTTTTGCCCTGCTGTCAGCCTTTGTTTCACAGTCAGCGTACATGGTTCCCCACTGGTAAGTATTCTAACCCTGTGGTGTTTATACTTTGTTTGGCCTGAATTATTTATCATTTCTTTCTCAGCAACACAGGGGAAAAAATTGAAGTCAGCCAGAAAGCTCATTTAAACTTGTACAGTCTTTCGATGCACCTTCACAAAATATTTTCCTTAAAGTACTTATCTCTTCTCTTACATTATTAAATGAAATGTTCTTATTTTTGCTTTTGATCATTTTCTCAATATATTAACTCTGTGTAAAGAAATTCCATCAAAATGCCTTTAGCCTGGCCCTTACTTAGCTTAAGTTCATACTCTTTGCTCTTAAGTTTGACACTAGCTCAGATTGCCTTGTAATATCTATCCTCCCTATTTTTTGAATTATATACACCTTAATGACATTCTCCAGTAATGTCCCCTCTCTTCCACTGAATGCAAACCTAGTTTCTCTATTTTATTAAATAACTGAATTCTTTAGAACCTACTCACCCCTCTACTGCGAATTCTCTATTTCTGTAATTATATATAAACAAAAATGACATGAATTTAGCTAATATCCCAAACACAGAATCACTATATTCATCAGCATCAGAATACACATTTTAACTTAAATTTGATAGTTCATTTTATGCACATCTCATGTCTCTTCACCCCACTCCACCATATCACCATTCTCCAAAGCTGTGAAGCATGTGGAGATTCAATTTGTATGAAAGACACTATACAACTTCGTACTATTGCACTGTTGTTGAGTATTGTGATGAAAGTTTTAGTGTTTTATCAATCACTAATCATTACTGCTTCCCCAGGCTCAGTGTTTGTGGCATGACAACTATCAAGTGTGCATTTCCTTTCCAAGTTTTTGTAGTTAGCCTAAGCACTTCACGTTTCTATACCTGACTGCACATGCCATTAATTTATCTCATGATCTTAGTATATTAAAAATATCCTATAGTTTATTGTCTTTATACTTTGTATTGTGTATGTATTTGAAACTGGGAGAGTCTGGAGGTTAGGTTGTAGGAGAAAACATGCCTTTTCCCCTTTAAAACTTTTTTAAGGCCTGGGCTACACTAGCGGGTGGCGGGGGGGGGAGGGGGGTTGGGTTTCAAACTAAGATACGCAACTTCAGCTACTCTATTCGCATAGCTGAAGTTGAAATATCTTAGTTTGACTTACCTGGCCATCCTCACGGCGGCGAGTCAACTGCCGCGGCTCCCCCGTCGACTCCACTAACTTCTCCTGCCGAGATGTGATAAATTGACCCCCGATACATCGAACACTACCCGCCGATCCGGCGGGTAGTATAGACATACCCTAAGTCTTCTCCCTTCCTCTCTGTTAAGTCTGGCTGCTCCTGCTTTAGGTTACTCCTTGTTGGGTTTTAAAATTGCCTTAACAGTTTACCATACTATGATTGAGCTGTCTGTCCAGGTTATTATATTGGTGCTTATCATTACAGTATCAAATCGCCTCTGTTTTGTGCTAAGATTCAAAGGCAGGAGTGGAGAAACTAATAAGAGTCATATGAATAAGACAATAAGAAGAGGTTCTTTAAATATATTAGGAAGAAGAAAAAGATGAAGGAAAGTGTACTCTACTTAGTGGGGAAGGAGAGCTAATAACTGATGACATCAAGAAAGAAGAGGTGCTTAATGCCTATTTTGCTTCAGTCTTCACTAAATAGGTTAATGATGACCAGATATGCAGCACAATTAATATTGACAACCAGGGGGGAAGGAATGCAAGCCAAAATAGGGAAAGCACAGGTTAAAGAATATTAGATAAATAACATTTATTCAAGTTGGCAGGGACTACTGAAATTCATCCTAAGGTACTTAAGGAACTAGCTGAAGCAATCTCAGAGCCTTTAGCAATTATCTTTGAGAACTCCTGGAGGACCGGAGAGATCACAGAAGACCGGAGAAGGGCACACAGGTGGAATGACGACTGGGAGACACACCTTCCAATGACACCTAATCTATCCCATCTCCTGGAGCATGATGCTGGGCATATTACTTAAAATATGTTAAGAAGGGCAAACACTCATCATGCCACTACAGATCCTGCTAGAAGCTGGTGAATACATGAAGATATGTCTAACACAAATAGACAGTATGAACAAAGAGAAGGCAAGTAAAAAATCTCCTTTGGACTATTCTCCACAAGGCTTGGTTCAAAAAGCACCTTGATGTCTGGATGTTGTTCACATACACTGCACTAACAAATTTTTATGTGGTACCTTCTATATCTGGAAGACCTCACTAAATACAGACTTTGGAGGGCAAAACAGGGAAGAAAAGTTAAGAACCTTTTTTCAAACTTCATAAAAAGGCCCATGTTGTTTTCAGGTAAAGCTTCAGTTTATTTCTTACTTTAGTCAAACCTATGCCCCCATCCATATTTTTAAGTTCCTTTCTTATAATCACCTTTTTGTTATATCCAGTTCTCTTTTCTCTATTAAGCACAGGGGTATGCTCCAAGGTGCCTCAATATTTCAGCAACTTTCTTATCTTCGTGACAACACTGAATGGGATTCTACTTCGCAGTTTAAATGTTAGGTTTTCTATCCTTGTCTGCCTATGTTGTTCACACACACACACACACACACACACACCCTGCCCCTTCTGGTTTTATAGGTTGTAAACAGGTGTCACATAGGCTCCAACCAAAGACTTGGCATGACACTTTGCTCATTTTTCAATCAGTGTTTTGCACATCTTTCTCAAAATGTTTACAACTTTTATTGATAGTTGTTCTGCATTCAGGTCTGTCCTTAGCCATGTCTTCAAAGTTATCAATATTTATGCTGCATAAATTGAGATTCTGCTTTGAAGTGTTTATTCTGACTGCCCTTTCTGTGCTTTCCAAGTTTCAGCTTGCCACAGAAGACGTTTTTCAAGAGTGTCACTCCCCATTCTGATAATATGACCTGTCCAGCTAAACTGATCTTTGATAATCCTTGCCTTGATGCTGGTTGATTTGCTCTCTGAGAGATGTTAATTTTGGACACTTTGTCTTGCCAGTGGAACTTCAGAATAGAGTGAAGACAGTGCATGTGGATTTTTTCGAGTTGCTTGATGTGTCTTTTGTAAACTGGCCATGTTTTGCACCTGTATAAAAGGGATGCTATCACTGCTGCTGCACTGTACATCATCAGTTTTGTTGACAGTCTCATGTATGCTGATTGAGTATTCTATGGTGAAGTCTTCAGAAAGACTGGCTTGCCATTTGTATTCTGTTTGATATTTCTTGATTTGGGAAATTGTCACTTGAGAAGATACTGCCAAGGCATGTAAAGTGATTGACATTCTTTACTTTTGCACCATCAATGGTGATGCAGTGGTAGTAATTGATGGGGTGTGCTGGGTAGAGTTCTTTCCAGGATGATGATGAGTCCAAACTCTCTAGTTGCCTCTGAGGCCTGGTCTACACTAGGAGGTTATGTTGAATTTAGCAGTGTTAAATCGAATTAACCCTGCACCCGTCCACACAACGAAGCTATTTAGTTCGACATACAGGACTCTTTAGTTCGATTTCTGTACTCCTCCCCGACGAGGGGAGTAGCGCTAAATTCGACATGGCCATGTCGAATTAGGGTAGGCGTGGATGGAATTTGACGCTAATAGCTCCGGGAGCTATCCCACAGTGCACCACTCTGTTGACGCTCTGGACAGCAGTCCGAGCTCGGATGCTCTGACCAGCCACACAGGAAAAGCCCCGGGAAAATTTGAATTCCTTTTCCTGTCTGGCCAGTTTGAATCTCATTTCCTGTTTGGACATCGTGGCGAGCTCAGCAGCACTGGCAGAGCTCTCCAGCAGAGGTGTCCAGCAGAGGTGTCCATGCAATCTCAGAATAGAAAGAGGGCCCCAGCATGGACTGACCGGGAAGTCTTGGATCTGATCATGTGGGGCGATGAGTCTGTGCTTTCGGAGCTGCGCTCCAAAAAACGGAATGCGAAGATCTACGAGAAGATCTCCAAAGCCATGACAGAGAGAGGATACAGCCGGGATGCAACGCAGTGCCGCATGAAAATCAAGGACCTGAGACAAGGCTACCAGAAGACCAAAGCGGCAAACGGACGCTCCGGATCCCAGCCCCAGACATGCCGTTTCTACGAGGCACTGCATGCCATTCTAGGTGCGGCCGCCACCACTATCCCACCACTGACCGTGGACTCTGAGGATGGGATAGTGTCGACGGCCGGTTCCTCGGAGATGTTCATGGACAGGGAAGATGAGGAAGGAGATGAGGAGGACGAGGAAGTCGACAGCGCTTACAACGCTGATTTCCCCGACAGCCAGGATCTCTTCATCACCCTCATGGAGATCCCCTACCAACCCTCCCCAGCCGTTAACCCGGACCCTGAATCAGGGGAAGGATCAATCGGTAAGTGCTTTAAACATGTAAACATTTATTTTTAACAGAACAGGAATATTAACTATGTGAAAAGAAGGTCAATATGTACGGGGATAGAACAGAAACCCTCATGGGAGATCTCCACGAAGCTCTCCTGGAGGTAATTGAAAAGCCTCTGCATGAGGTTCCTGGGGAGAGCGGCCTTATTGCGTCCTCCATGGTAGCACACTTTTCTGCGCCAGGCTATCATCAGGTACTCGGGTATCATTGCCTTGACGAGCATGGCGGCATAGGGCCCTGGTTTTTGCTGGCTTTCACGCAGCATGCGGTCTTTATCTATGTCACTGATCCTCATCAGGGTGATCTCACTCATGGTGACCTGCTTTGAATTAGGGGACTGTTAGTATTGGGACTGCTTGCCTGTTCCTTTACATAACTGTAACCGGTGGTTTACAGCCACGCGGTGGAGGTGGGACAGGGGCAGCATACAGGGATCTTTCCTGGGGACGGCCGCGAGGAGGTGGGACAAGGGCAGAGTTCATGCTTTCCGGATGAAGGAACTGGGCCAACGCTAGGAGCATTGCTTTGACCGTGAAAGGAGGGCACGGCTATAAATTAAGTTTTAAGCAGTCAAAAGTCTACGGCTTACCATGTCTGCCTGCTAGACGAATTCTGCTGTCCTGCCCCGCTTGTCTGATCTCCACTGCAAGACCCCAGGCACTGAATGAGAAGGCCGAAAAGTCGACCTTGTCCTGAGTGCACATGAGATAGGTGCTGTGCATGGTTTTGTTCACAGAGACAGACTAGACTATGTTCATTGTTCGCAAAAATGTATCTTTGTAAGGAATTCACTCCCTTTTTCCCCATCACATAGCTGCAACTGTCTCCCGACCTACCCCGGCATCCCCCTCACAGAGGCTGGCGCAGATTAGGCGGCGAAAGAAAAGGACACGGGACGAGATGTTCTCAGAACTTACGGGCTGCTCCCAAGCCGAGGCGGCCCAGCAGACCCAGTGGAGGGAGAACATGTCGCAGTACCAGCGCTCACACAGCGAACGGGAGGACAGGTGGTGGCAGGAAGACCAGCAGGCAACTCAAACGCTGCTTGGACTAATGAGGGAGCAAACGGACACGCTCCGGCGCCTTGTGGATGTTCTGCAGGACCGGAGGCAGGAGGACAGAGCCCCACTGCAGTCTATCTCTAACCGCCCTCCCCCGCCACAAAGTCCCATACCCCCCTCACCCAAAGTACCAAGAAGGATGGGCGGCAGGGGCCGTGAAAACTCACTCCACCCCTGCACAATGCTCAAGTACAAGAAGGCTCTCATTCCCAAAATTTTGATAAGTCCTGTCCTTCCCGCCTCACCCAAGCCCCCATCCCAGTTTCATCCCCTAACTGTCTAGTTGATAATAAAAAATACTTTTCTGTTAATTACTGTTTCCGTCATGCTCTTTTAGAGGAGACTGTGTTTGAAGCGGGGAAAGGGGGTTGGTAATTAGACAGGACAGTCACCTTTACCAGGGTACAGAGACGGGGGCAGGTTCAGCAGCAGGTCACACACACAGTGCAGTCACTAGGCGCCCTGGTCAGTCTGGGAGGTGGTTTTCATGTTCTGTGTGCGGGGGACTATGTGACTTTGTGGTGGGGGAGGGCGGTTAGAGATCTTATGCAGCGGTCCTTATCCTGGATCACAGAGCCACGCAGCAGGGGATCTGTAACTGTCCTCCCCTGCCACAAAGTCACATAGCCCCCACACACAGAGTCCCGAAAAGGAGGGGTGGCAGGCTCCATTGAAACAACCAGTCCGCCACTGCGGACTGCTCTAGGAGCAGGAGCCTGTTATTCCTCGAGTTGAGAAGTGGTCTTTACATCACTACACACCCTACCCACCACAGTCTGCGTCCCAGTTTCAACCCTTTACCGCAAAATCAGTAATAAAGAAAACGGTGTTAATTAACAAAGTTCCAAGTATTTTATTTTTAAGCGTGCGTTGGAAGGGGGGAGAACGGGGTATGTAACTGCAGAGGATAGTCAACATTAGCTGGGTAAAGAAACAGGGGCAGGTTCAGCTTCTCTGTAAACAAACTTAATAGTCACAGGTTACCCTGCTCACTGAGGAACCTAGCTTTCAAAGCCTCCCGGACGCACAGCGTTTCCCGCTGGGCTGTTCTAATCGCACGACTGTCTGGCTGGGCGTAATCAGCAGCCAGGCTATTTGCCTCAACCTCCCATCCCACCATAAAGGTCTCCCCCTTGCTCTCACAGCGATTGTGGAGCACACAGCAAGCTGCAATAACAATGGGGATATTGGTTTCGCTGAGATCTGAGCGAGTCAGTAAGCTTCTCCATCTCCCCTTGAGACGTCCAAAAGCACACTCCACCACCATTCTGCACTTGCTCAGCTGGTAGTTGAAGAGTTCTTTGTCACTGTCCAGGGCGCCTGTATAGGGCTTCATGAGCCAGGGCATTAGCGGGTAGGCTGGGTCCCCGAGGATCACTATAGGCATCTCCACATCCCCAACAGTTATTTTGTGGTCCGGAAAGAAAATACCTTCCTGCAGGCGTCTAAACAGACCAGAGTTCCTGAAAACACGCGTGTCATGAACCTTGCCCGGCCATCTGACGTTGATGTTGGTAAAACGTCCCCTATGGTCCACCAGTGCTTGCAGCACCATTGAAAAGTAGCCCTTTCGGTTAATATACTGGCTGGCCTGGTGGTCCGGTCCCAGGATAGGGATGTGAGTTCCATCTATAGCCCCACCACAGTTTGGGAATCCCATCGCGGCGAAGCCATCTATGATGACCTGAACAGTTCCCAGGGTCACTACCTTTGAGAGCAGTAGCTCAACGATTGCGTTGGCTACTTGCATCACAACAACCCCCACGGTAGATTTGCCCACGCCAAAGTGGTTCGCTACTGACCGGTAGCTGTCTGGCGTTGCAAGTTTCCAGAGGGCTATGGCCACTCGCTTCTGCACACTCAGGGCTGCTCGCATCCAGGTGTCCTTGCGCTTCAGGGCAGGGGACAGCAACTCACACAGTTCAAGGAAAGTTCCCTTACGCATGCGAAAGTTTCGCAGCCACTGTGATTCATCCCAGACCTGCAGCACTATGCGGTCCCACCAGTCCGTGCTTGTTTCCCGGGCCCAGAATCGCCGTTCCACAGCATGAACATGACCCATTGCCACCATGATGTCCACGGTGCGGGGTCCCGTGCTTTGTGAGAGGTCTGTGCCACTCTCAGACTTCATGTCCTCACTGTGCTGCCGTAGGCTCCTCGCCCGATTTCTCAGCATCTGACTGTGAAAAAGGTGGACAATAAGGTGCGAGGAGTTGACAACAGCCATAACTGCAGCGATGATCGCAGTGGGCTCCATGCTCGCAGTGCTGTGGCGTACGCGCTGTCACTCACCAGAAAAGTGCGCGAACTGATTGCCCGCCGGCGCTTTCAGGGAGGGAGGGTGGAAGTGACGGTTGAATGACGACAGTTACCCCAAACCACCCTCGACACATTTTTTCCCCCAGCAGGCATTGGGGGCTTGACCCAGAATTCCAATGGGCAGCGGGGACTGCGGGAACTGTGGGATAGCTGCCCACAGTGCACCGCTTCCAATGTCGATGCTTGCCCCGTTAGTGTGGACTCACAAAGTCGAATTACTGCCCTTAGTGTGGATACACACGTTCGACTTTGTAATATCGGTTCCACAAATTCGATTTAAGTAGAATCAAACTACTCTGGTAGTGTAGACATACCCTGAGAAACTGTCAAGGATAAGCAGTAGGTCACTTTCACTATGACTAAGTAGAGCACAATCATCCACAAGAAAAGCTTCACATGAGAATTCCTCAATGACTTTTGCTTTGAAGTAAGCCTTCAGAGACTGAAGAGTTTTTCTTCAGTTCTGTACAGAGATGCCATTTTGAAAGCTGTCAGTTGCATAACTCAGCACAGTGCACTACAGTAAGTTGGTTGTCAACTAGCCAATAACACAACATACTACTGGTTGTTTTCATTCTGAAAGCACTCACAGAATAAGACAAATATATTATAGGCATAATTGGTAGCACTACATCTTGTTCAGGTTGCCAGACACTTCCCATTATGAGATCCTGTTTTCAGTTGCTTATAACTTTGCCAAAAATTAACCGTTTGGGCTGAAATTTTCTGGAAAATTCCAGCCAAAACACATCAGCTTTTTCCAGAAATGAGGCTGTGGAAAATATGGTGACCTTTTCTTTGAAAAACTCTACCGCTCCCCATGCTTTAAAGCATCTGTGTCAGGGATGTCCTTTTTGCCATCCCTGGGAAAAAGCAGTCAAACTTGGACAAGTAATAAGCCTCTGAGAACAGCACAGTTTGCACATGCTCAGTAGAGATTTTCTACTTCACAAAGAGAAGACAGGCTAAAAAGCATGGCAAAGCTATCTATCGATAAGTGGTAAAATTTAATTGCCCATCCATAATTTTTTCTTCTCTGAATGAACACCTGATGCATTGTCGATCCATTGAAGCTGGATTAGTCCTCCTCATCTTCCAAGCATGGAGGCTCCTCTTTAAAAAAAACAAAAATACACTCTCTCTAGCTTCACAATGTTCTGCCAACTGTTGGAGCTATACAGAGAACTGATTTCCTCTCTAACTCTCCAGAGAAATGCCCAAGCTGAGAAGGCAAAATATAAATTCTGATTAATACACATTACAAAAGATTAGCCCTCTATGGGAAGGACATTTTATTTTTAACTGCTTTTTCATTTATTATTGAAAAAAATAGAAATGATTTTCAGCTAAGTAAGATCTCAGTATGAGGAAATCCCAAGATTTCTCCATCTCTGTAGAAAGGTATCATAAGAGAAGAAAAGAGTGAGATATTTGTCCTCCAACTGGAAGTTAATGCAAATTTTGTGATGCTGAGAACGGGGGTCTCACAGAGCACTAGGTATTTCCTTCAGGGAAGGAAAATTACAGATGGGTAATAAATTCTACCTTTCTCCCTCCTGGGTATCTGATGGTCTATTATCCAATACAACCAGGAAGTTGTTAGCAGTAAAACCAACCTCCACAGACAGGAGGGAATCCTAAATCATTAAAATAAAACAAAACAAAACAAACAAACGGAAAAAGTTCTTATAGGAGGAATATTTTTCTTTTCTTCTTCCTTCCTCTACCACAGGGGTCAGAAACCTTTCAGAAGTGGTGTACCGAGTCTTCATTTATTCACTCTAATTTAAGGTTTCGCGTGCCACTAATACATTTTAACATTTTTAGAAGGTCTCTTTCTATAAGTCTATAATATACAACTGAACTATGGTTATATAAAGTAAATAAGGGTTTTAAAATGTTTAAGAAGCTTCATTTAAAATTAAATTAAAATGCAGAGCTCCCCGAACCAGTGGCCAGGACCCGGGCAGTGTGAGTGCCACTGAAAATCAGCTCGTGGCATGCGTGCCCATAGGTTACCTAACCCTGCCCTACCATATGAAGAGTTTTAATGAAGGAAAACCAAGAGAAAATCTGCAGAGCCTCTGTCCAAAAGTCATATCAGACAAAGATGATACATCTATTTTAAAGTGATTGATAACAGCTTACACTGAAGACCAGGTAGCCATACAGCAAAGTTACTTGAACAAAGCACTGTGCTTTTCTCACAGGAAGTGGCCCACATGCCGGATTGAGTGAAACCTCACAGAAAGAGATCAGTCCTTTATGAACAAGTTGTAGGACTGACTAACTGCTGAAGGCTCTTATGCAAAGTAAGCTGCCACAGGATAAGAAGGAAGGTGCTCTCATGGAGTGGAAACTGGTTAAAACATAGGAAACAAAGGGTAGGTATAAATGGCCAGTTTTCAAGTTTGTTCTGGGACCAGTCCTATTCAACATATTCATAAATGATCTGGGAAAAGGGGTAAACAGTGAGGTGGTAAAATTTACAGATGATACACAATTACTAAAGATGGTTAAGACCCAGACAGACTGCAAAGAGCTACAAAGGGATCTCTCAAAACTGGGTAATGGCAACAAAATGGCAGATGATATTCAATGTTGATAAATGCAAAGTAATGCACATTGGAAAGCATAATCCTAACGATACATATAAAATGATGGGGTCTAAATTAGCTGTTACCACTCAAGAAAGAAATCTTGGAGTCATTGTGGATAGTTCTCTGAAATCATCCAATGTTCAACGGCAGTCAAAAAAGTGAACAGAATGCTGGGAATAATTAAGAAGGGGATAGAAAATAGGACAGAAAATATCATGTTGCCGCTATATAAATCCATGGTGCACCTACATCTTGAAAACTGTGTGCAGATGCGGTTGTCCCATCTCAAAAAAGATATATTGGAATTGGAAAAGGCTCAGAAAGGTGCAACAAAAATTATTAGGAGTATGGAACAGCTTCTGTATGAGGAGAGATTAATAAGACTGGGACTTTTCAGCTTGGAAAAGAGATGGCTAAAGGGAGATATGATTGAGGTCTATAAAATCATGACTGGTGTAGAGAAAGTAGATTAGGAAGTGCTGTTTACTACTTCTCATAACACAAGAACTAGAGGTCACCAAATGAAATTCATAGGCAGCAGGTTTAAAACAAATACAAGGAAGTGTTTCTTCACACAACAGACAGTCAACCTTTGGAATTCCTTGCCAGAGGATGTTGTGAAGGCCAAGACCATAACAGGGTTAAAAAAAGAACTAGATAAATTCATGGAGGATAGGCCCATCAACGGCTATTAGTCAGGATGGGCAGGAATGGTGTCCCTAGTCTCTGTTTGCCAGAAGCTGGGAATGAGCAACAGGGGATGGAACACTTGATGATTACCTGTTCTGTTCATTCCCTCTGGGGCACCTAGCACTGGCCACTGTCCGAAGACAGGATACTGGGCTAGATGGACCTTTGGTCTGACCCAGTAGGGCCATTCTTTTGTTCTTATGAATGTATACCTCTAAAAACAGTGTATCTGGAGGCCTTGCACCCCTTCTTAAGGGACACAACTAATCCTGACATTGGTTCTGATTTTCTTCAAGGAACAATTCTGTGTAAACATTTAATGTGCACACTGGTTTCTCCTAATAGTGGAAAGACTAGGCACCCATTGAAAACAAGAAAATAGATTGGTTCAAGTAAAAAACAATTTTGGGGGCAGAAAATTGTGATGCAGACCTGAGCATCAGCTTAGGGAGGAAAAAAATCCCACGTAAGGATTCCAGATGAATAAGGCCCTTGAATTTACTAACTCTCCCGGTCAATGTAATTGCTAACATTAGATAGAAAGTACAGGAAGACCCCCTCATACATTAAAAAAGAAGGTTCAGGGATCACCTGAAATATCCTATCATTCTACTCGTCTACTCCATAGAGACCTATCTTTAAGAAACTGGGAACTGCAAAGTTGCTGCAAAAAGGGCTAGAAGTGGAAGATTAAGGCTCCTGACACTGAGACTTGGACCTTCAAGAAGTTAGGGCTCTTGACTGGGTCTAGGTCCATCTAGAAGGGGCTCCAGTATATCTCTCAGTTGTGAGACAAAACACAATTCTCATCCTTTCAAGAGTACCATGAAGACTGAGAACTCCAAATTCCTTGAAATGTCCACATTTGTGGAGTTTTTTAAATTTGAGCAGGACGTCCACACAGCTCTCTGAATATTCTGACTCCAGAAGGTAAAACCTCTTGGGTTTCAGGGCAAGGGCCTCAGTTGCTGTATGTCCAGCATACCGTGAAAGGGGTTGTGGATAAAGGGGTAGGGTCCTGCACCACTGGTTTTTCCTATCCCTCTAACCCACCAGCTGCTTCAACTGCATACCATATTTCACTTCAGGAAGACCGTTGGGGGTGAGGGTGCAGACATAATATGAAGGATTTCTGGCTTGCAGCTTCCAAAACTGCTGTTCATGCTGCTGAATTTCCACCTCAAGCACTTAAGGCTTCTGCATGTTGTTTCTCAGAGTCGGTCCTTGATGCCAAGCTTCCCCTGGGCCTGGAGCACCTGGGATAACTAAGCTTGGAGATTCTGCAAAGTCGGCTCCTGCTTTTGAATTTCTGCACCCAAGCATCTGAAAGGTTGCCTGCCATATTGCAGTAGGGTGGGAGAGGAAATGGTAATTGGAGTTTCTCTTACTGTGTTAGTATAGCATTCAGCAAAATTATATTTGCATTACTGTAACACATAGAGGGGCTGACTGAGATGAGAAGCCCTCTGTGCTAGGCACTATGACAGAAACAGAGTAAGGAGGAGTCCTTACTCCAAAGAATGCATTAACTAAGTAGATGAGACTTGTGGGAAAGAAAGGAAGGAATGGGAAGAAGGAAATATCAGCATCCCCATTTTACCGATGAGGAACTGAGGCAGATTAAGTGACTTGCTAGAGGTCACACAAAAGGTATGTCTATATAGCAGCTGGGAGGTGTAATTCCTAACTCAACTCAGACAGACATGCTAGCTCTGATCAAGTTTGCATGCCAAAACCAGGCCAGGCTACCTGTCCAAGTACAAACCCATCTGAGGTACATCCTCAGGTAGCTAGCCCGAGATGCTGCCCATGCTGCTATGGCCACACAGCACAGGCATCATGGAAGCTCAGTCAGAGCTAGTAATAGGCGCTGACTTCTGCTTCCGCCAGTGGGTGTTCGACCCCCTCCAATGCCCCAGGCCCCACCTCCATTCCAACCCCTTCCCCAAAGTCCTCGCCCTGGCCCTGCCTCTTCCCCGCCTCCTCCCCTGAGTGAGCCACATTTCCGCTCCTCCCCCTCCCTCCCAGAGCTCGCTATGCCACCAAACAGCCATTTGGCGGTGGCCTGGCAGGAAGTGCTGGGAGATAGGCAGAGGAGCGGGGATGCGGTGTGCGGGGGCGGAGGGGAGCTTGGCTGCTGGTGGGTGCAGAGCACCTGCAATTTTTTCCCCGTGGGTGCTCTAGCCCCGGAGCACCCACAGAGTCAGTGCCTATGGAGCTAGTGCATGTCTATCTACCCAACCTGGGAATTACACTTCCCAGCTGTGGTGCAGAAAAACCCAAAGTCTGTGACAGAGCTGAAAACTGTATCCAGACTTCCGCCCCAATTGAGTGCCTTACTCACAAGTCCATCCCTTCCTCTTCGATTGGGCACCTTGGGTACTACTGAAATACAAATTCATATTAATGTGTGGGAATACGTGACAATAAAAATGAAAGTGTTTCCTTCACAACATCCCTCTTAAGTCTCCTCCAACTTCCTCTAAGGAATATTAGTCTCACTTGCCTATCTGTTTCAAAGACAATCTCTCCAGCAAACCAGCACATCCTCATTCACCCAGCAGTAGCTAACCTCACCAACTCAGCAGGAAGGAATTTTCTGTTCTACATGAAGCTAAGCTCTCTTAGTCTTTATCACAAAAACCCACTGGCTATGTTTCTCACTGTTTTCTGTATAATCCCATTAATACCCTTCTTTTTGCCAGCTACACTAAGAGATAATCATGTTTTGTTTACATCTCTGAATTATTAAGCAATCAAATATTTGAGGCTATTAAGGAGGGGGAAAAAATTTATCCAAACTAATCTAGGTAAAGTTTTTGCAGTCACTTCAAAATTATTCTCAAAAACCACCAAGCCAAGATGATTAAAGGTCACTGATACATTGCAAAGCACATTTTTTAACTAGATTAATTCAATTATAATTGCAACTACTATTCCAGCCACAACTTAGACATAGAATCCAATTATCCATTTCATTTTCATTTACACCTCATAGGCTAGATCATTTATCATGTTTCATGATAATGATCAAAAGGCACATGGAAAGTGATTTCTGGAGGTAACAAATTACCTACCATATTAGCATAGCTTACAAGATCCTGTCAACAACTACTATGCATAAATATGAGGTAATTAAATTTACAATGTGCAAGAGAGCTTGATATGCCACTTGTTTCTTTAGCAGCTGCCAAAAATCTGGATTGCTAAATTCTACATACCAGTTTGGGTGCTTAAGTACAGTAATTTAGCTCCTCATAACAAATCAGAAACATTATGCCACTACAGCACCAACAGGTAGACTGCGTGCAGTGGATCAAGATCTGGAGATGAATCTTTCATCATCTAATATTATTGCTTCTTGCCACCAAACCATCCATCATGTTGCTGAGACAGCTTGGAATGATAGCACTGGACCCTCACATTACTGCTCCTTGAACTCTGTCTCATCCATCTTTTGCATCATTCCCAATTCACAGCTAAGTATCATCTCCCTGCTGCAAAACTGAGTGTGAACTTGTAATGCCTTTAACCCACAGTGCCACTCTAATAGTAATTGATTTCTTTTTATTGCAGAGCCAGTGTTCAGAAAGACTATCTGTAGCTGCTGAAGCAGAAAAATGATCAAAAACAGCAGTAATATCCAGGATTCTGATACCTTTTAGGAAATCACCCTTTTTGTGAAGTATTGTTATAAAATATTTTTTATGAATGGATAGCTATATAAAAATGCATGGAAATATATCAATATAAAATTGGTGTGTGTGTGTGTGTGTGTGTATACATATTACAATTAAATTGTAGCAGTGCAGTATGGGTGCATGCAATATATGTATAAAATTGGTGTGTGTGTACACACACACACACATATATACATATATAAATATAAAAGTAGCTCAAATGCAAACTGAAATGAATGTCAGATTGTTAGACTGCACATTACTTTTCATGATTCAGTACTACAACACTATTATATTAAATGTATTTTCAAGCGCAGATGTATTCTACATTCAAAAAGAAACTTAGATTAAGTCTACATTGATCATTAAAACAACCTTCATGGCAAGACTTCAATAGCATGATGGCTTGTGTACCATAAACCACCCAAGACTAAGTGTTTTAATTCGGCTTCATCTGAATGCAGTTATAAAAGTTTAATAAATCAAAATGATCAAAATGCCCCCAGTGGCACGTTGGGATTCAGTTTCCAATTCAAATTCTCTTTAATATATAGCTTCTCTGACATCTTGCGTTTTCTGCCATCTATGCTGAATTCCAAATGCCTTCCTTTTCATTATTACCATGCATCAGCCAATCCAGTTATCAGCACACTTTAACAACCCTACACAATACACAGAGATGTCAAACCTGGTGGTGTATTTGTTTTGTTTTCTGCAGCAAGAAAATAATGGCTGGCAAGAGCCCTTTGTCTACCTTTAAGTAAATATTCTTAAAAATTTTCTCCCTGCTTTGAGTGGTATTCAGACTGAAACAGAACATTCTCAGCTGCCGTTCTCAAGTGAACCATTTATTTAAATGAAAATATATTTAAAGAAGAGATTGGAAGGATAACTGAAATCTACTGGGGAAAAAGAAAGTGTTGGCAGGCATCCCTCATTCCAGTGAAAAAATTTCACTACTTGTCAACTATTTTTTGTTTTGTATTGACTGTCTAAAATTCAGATTGGAATAAATAATACACCAGTCAAATGGGAGAGTTGTGAGCCTAAAAGCAACAGCTCAAGCATATATGATGTTTTTATTATTATTATTATTTTTAACTGGACATTGCTGCCTGCCACCATACAACCTTTTTGTGCTATTTCTTTTACTGGGTGGGATAGGGGAAGTTTGCATCGGATCCCTCAGAGTCTAAAGCAAAACAAAGATTCAGCTAATCATAAATAATTATATTTCAAAATTTCAAACCGGGTTTTCAGTGTTTAATGATGCTAGCAGTTCAACTGTCACCAGTAAAATCAACTTTGAAGTTAGCACCTGATGAAGCTGGATGAGAAAGTGATAGATTTCATTTTAAATTACAAACAGTCATTAGGCAACCAACATCAGGGTATCTGGGTACATTTTACGTGGCTTAAATTGGGTAATTGTAGACAACTAGAGAACACAGCAGTGAGGTACACATTGGAATCTGTTACCACATATAGTTTCCCAGAATGGGACACTACAACAGAACAGTGTGCTTACAGTATAAATGTCTATGAATTTAGAGAACTCTACTTTCAGGAAGTGTTTGCAGAAAGAGGACAGCATATGTGGAAGAAGCAAGAAACCCTGAATACTGCCCAGTCTTCGCTCTCTTTTTATATATTCTTGAATACAGAATAGAATCTCTTTACAACTGGATGGCTTACAGATTTCTTTTAAAATTTAAAAAAAACAAAACACCAGCTTATTCTGGGGGAATACAACAGTGTGAAGAAAGTTCTTCATCTCAGATTTTCTACACTTGTGCGTTGGACTGTCTTGTCTAAATCAACTTCAAATCTCTTGAGAAGTTGCTTAAATTCATTCTATCTACTTCAGAGAGTGGAGCGCAAAACCATGATCCGTACTAGTTCAAGCCATGGTCCCTATGCCACAATGGCAGCATTCCTTCATTTCAACTCTGCCAACTTTATCACAGCTTGCCATGCTTCTTAAGTGTCACGTGAAATGAATATAACAGACATCCATAAGTATTGCATTAAAAAGTGCCATTTTTTAAAAAGTTTAGATAAGTTATTGATACTTGATTTTACATATTTGGTATCTCTCCCTGGGAGAGGGTTACCAGTTTTGGTTGGACATATTCCCAGAGGTTTCCTCGCATGACAAATATTTAACTAAATATTAGTCTTTAATTCCTGGAGACTCCAGGCCAATCCTGGAGGGTTGGCAACCCTACCCTGGGAGCTGCACCTTGACGCAGTGGGTAGGTTTGCGTGTTCCAGTGACCCTGCGAGCGAGAATTTTAACTCTTGGTGGGGCCACCCAAGCCAGACAGGTCAAAAGGTAGGGACCAGATGAAAAGCAGTCCACTGGTCCTCTAGGTTGGGGGTTGAGTGATCGTTAACAACCTATCCTTCTTTTTAAAAAAAAAAAAAGTAAGTTATTCATTCTGAAAAAGGTATTCATTCTGGAAAACAGCATGACAGTCAATGATGGTGAAGCCCTGTTCATACCCTTGTCAACATCAGATGGTGCGGGAAGAAGTCAGAATAGGTAGTATCATTTTCTCTCTCCACCATAAAATCCATGCGACTAGAGCAAAATAGCTGTTCCAAGCAGACTGGAATTCACTGAACATGGGTCAGCTCCACCTAGATAAAATGGTTACTAACCTTTCATAACTGGTGTTCTTCAAAATGTGTTGCTCATGTCCAGTCCATGATAGATGTATGTGTGCTGTGTCTACAGTTGCCAGAGATTTTCCCCTCAGTGGTATCAGTAGGACTGGCTCTAGTGTTCCCTGGAGCTGCGCACGTATGTGCTGGTATAAGAGGCACTGCCGGCTTGGCACCCTATCAGTTCCTTCTTGCCGGTAACTCTGACAGAGGGGTAGGAGACTAGGTCATGTAATGGATATGAGCAACATATCTTGAAGAACAGTTACGAAAGTTTAGAAACAATTTTTTCTTCTTTGAGTGCTTACTCCTGTCCATTCCATTCTAGGTGACTCATAAGCAGTTCTCCTGGAGGTGGGCTCAGAGTTATGTCAGACCTGACCCGGATGGGAAAAAACGGTGGTTCACTTCTCAGACACCATGAAGTCTGAGTGCTGGGAAGGGGGACTTGGTACCAGATGAAACACCCACAGGTTCCAATACTGCCACTGCATTGACCAGTGGCCTGGTGGCCATGCACCGGTTCGGGCGGGCTGGTACCGAAGTCTGGTGCGTACCAGAGTCTGGGTCCCAGTATGTCTTTGGTGGAGCGAAGGATTCCCCCTTGGATTCCGAAGAGGATTCTTTGCTCGAAGACCATGGCAGCACAGTGCCAGGGAACTGGTGACCAGCGATGGGTCGAAGATTGCTGCATCAGGACCATGCAGGGTCTTCCTCTGGATGGTGCTGAAGTGGTCAGTGCCATGACGGAGCTCACTACCCCTTGATCCCTTCTATCCCCAGGCACCTTGAAGGATCGGCAGAATTGGGAGGGACATCAGATCCTTTGCCTTCTGGAAAGCCTCCAGAGTCAAAGGGGCTCACAGGTGTGAGGTTCCACAATCGCTCCCAGGAATCTGAGACAGGTCCTGTTCTAGGCAGCGCTGCCAGAGCCAACAGTATCTCTGGGGAGGATGAGTGGCCCAGCGTGGGTCTCACTATGCTAGCCATTCCCCGCTTGTCCCTCTTTGGCACCTGAGAGCACCCTCTCTCGGTGCGCTGTTTCTTATGCTTCTTCCTTGGCACCAGGGGCTGAGAGCCATGCCCGAAAGAGCACGGTACCAGTGAAGTGCTTCGCTCGGAAGCTGAAGTGTTCAGCACCAATTTTGAATGGCTCAGCTCTGAGACTGGTCTGAGGGCTGCCTCCATGAATAAGATCTTCAGACAAATGTCTCTGTCTTTTTAAGTGTGCGGTCTGAAGCCCCTGAATATCCGGCACTTCTCTTTAACGCGAGTTTCCTTGAGGCACTTTAGACAGCTAGAGTGTGGGTCACTCACTGACATTGGCTTGCTGCAGGAGGCATATGGTTTGAAGCCTGGTGACTGGGGCATACCCAGCCCCTGGGGCGACAGGGACAATTATTCACACTACTATACACCCTAACACTAAGAACTATATACACTAACTACAATAACTAGACAATCTACTATAAAAGAGTCCAAACCACTGGAAAAGAAGCCTTGCAAGAGCAAGAAGGATTGTTCTCAGCTACAGTCATGGGCGGTAAGAAGGAACTGAGAGGGTGGGATGGACATGAGCAAGCACCCGAAGAAAAAAAACTGCTTCTTGCAGTGAAGGGTTTTTTCATCATCTTTGAGGACAAAAATAATTCACATCCAGACTAATTTAGCTGGCTCCATAAAGGCAGTCACCTACACATAAGTGGACTTCTGGATGAGCTTTGCCCAGTGCAGTATATGAATGGGATGCAATATACGGATGGGAGGGAGCTGCAGCCTACAGCCTGCAAAATAGACCCAGGCTTTTATAGTTGGTGAACACCAGTGGGAGAAGGGTGGAAGGATTGGGCCTATTATTGGTGGATATAGTGGGTCACTTTTAGGAGAGACTGACTGACTTCAAAGGAGAAATCATAAGACTCTTGCTCAAATAAAGAAAAACACTATAGTTGGAAACTGACAATCTGGCTAATTACCACACAATCCTGAACCTTTCCTTTTGAGACAGGTTAAGAGGATGGTAGAAGCCTCCACAGACATCAGCAGAGGTTGGGTCTGACCATTCAATTGCAGGATATGCCTTTTCTTTGCCAATGTGGCTCTCCATCTAGGGTTTCTTTTGGACTGTCTCATGCTCTCAGATCTCAAGTAGTCCACTTGTGTCTTTTTGCCACCAGTGACTAGCCAATATTAGGTGTAAAAATAAACAGTTTGGTTAAAGACATTATTATCTACTTTAAAATAAATTCTTAAATGCATCTGTCCTTCCTCCCCCTTTCCAGATACACACCTGCCCTGTGTAATCACCACCATCTCTCTCCCTTCAATTTCTCCTTCTATCTTTTTCTCTTCCTTTTTCTGACACTCAACTTCTCTTGCATCTTTTACACTGTCTTTTTAACTCTATTGTGCTCTAGTTCCTCTTGTTTCCTGGTTCCTCCATTTTCCAAAGGCCCCTGAGAAAAGGATTCTGCCATGGATTCCACAGAGCGGCAGAGGATTTAGGGAATTCAGAGAGGCTGCCACTTCCTGGCTCTGCTGAGAGAGGCAGGAGAGAGAAAAGAAGCTGCCAGTGCCGCCGTCTGCATACAGACAAACTAGACTGTACAAGGGAGACTAGATAGGGCAGCACTGCTATAAGGGGACGATGTCCCTTGCATGAAGTCTAGTAGAGTTAAATGTAGTTTCATGTAAAATACCCACCCTGTGGGCCCCGCCAGCTAATTTCTGTGGTTTTACAAATGCAGTTCCCGGTTTATGATAGTGTTTCTCCCTATCTCCTGTTGTTGTGAGAACAATGCACTCAAACAGGTACAACTAACTGAATAGGCAAACAATGAAACCAAGTGTACAGAATACGTTCATATACACAGTGAGAAAGAGAGAGATACAATTATTTGATCCATTAATCTTTCTCATCCAGTAATTTTAAATGGTAATTGTAATATTTTGTAGGCAAAAAAAAAAAAAAATCTCATGCAGACATGTGATTTTTAAATTGACTGCATCCCCTACCCAAAGCCTTCAGTAGTTTTCCAACTTGCTGCAGCATTACCCTGGAGCACTTTGGCATCAGAGATTAAACATTCTCCCCTCCTTGTCTGTGAGTCGGGGTGGCAGAGGTCAGTCTATGGAATTACAGTTACATGGGTAAGGGTCTCAAGCAAGAGGATGTTACTAACCCTAATGTGCTGCATAGAAAGGGGATGGATTTAAAACATAAATAAATAAATAAACCAAGCATGGCCCTAACATAAGCGTGATCACGTTGCTTATCCATTTCTTCATTAACTGTTTTTGTCGAGTTGTGATGTCAACTCTTTGGGCAGAGACAAACCCTTCATGCTGGAAGTATAAAGTACACCGCAGGGAGTTGTAAACTAAACTGTAGCAGTACACTCTAAAGCTTTAGCCTTCTCCCCCGCACACACCTTACAAAGCTGGCTCTTCCATCTCTGTCAAGTCCCTGTCCTTCGGCCATCCTCTCCACATGTGATAATGCTTCAAGGGATTCATGAAATACACCCTTTTTTGTCAGTTCCTCTTCCCAGCTGTTCACACACAGAAAAGGTGGGAGGGAAGGAAGGGAGTGAAGCAAGAAAGAAAATGTCATCGTGGAGTATATAGATTAGCTTTGGCCTAATATGAATATTAATCTAGATTTTTTTTCAACGTACAAAGCCAGCTCCAAAGAGAGCACAGTAAAATGTGTCTTGCATCTTGCACTTGTCACAGTAAAACATGAAGTACGAACCACATACCAGCATTACAACAGCACAACATTTTACACTGAAAGAATCTCAAAGTGATTTACAACTGTCTACCACCACTGAAAAGAAACCACTGCTGCGATGAAATGAGCAGCCAGACAATGGTGCACAGCACACCACAGAAGATAGAAGAGGTTTTTGAGTGGGTGAGGATGAGTTTTTACCAGCAACGCTATTGTCAGACTCTTCTTTTTTCTGAAAGTACCATAGGATCTTTAAAGTCAGACATGCAGCAAATGGCATGGAAGTAAATGTATCTATCTTCAAAGAATGAAAAATGCAGTGAACTGGGCCAGTATTCAGACTTACAGTTCCAGGGCATCTAGGTGTTTCAAGTATTATGTCTAAAACCCCTAAGGCTGGGATTTTTTTTTAAAACGTAATGGAGTTAGGCACCCAATTCCCAGGCATCTTCAATAGGAACTGGGCATCTCACTCCCCTTTGGGCCTTTTTAAAATTCCAGCCTACACGATTCTCTTCACACTACTCCATTTCCAAAAAAACAAGCTAAAAGGGTAATATTTCCACATTTGAGGGGAAATATCTTCATGTCACATTCTACCAAGCACTCCTCTTCTTTCCAGGTGGAACCTTTGCAGGAAATTTCATAAAAGCAGCACTGATGTGAAAATAAAGAAGACTTCTTGAGTCCGGTGGAGCCTGTACATCTTTCCTTTGTGAGTGAGGAACTGGCATGCTCAGAGGTGAGCCTGGGGTCCATGGTGTTCTGAGGAAAGGCAAAGATCTCCCAGATTAGACAAGGACTTGGAAAACTTATCAGATACCTGCTAGAAAGGGACTAAATATATTAACTGGAAGTATGTATAACTAATATAATTAACAAAGGCAAAGAAAAGAACAGCACAACAGCAGTGCCCTGGTTAAAAAAGGCCAGCCTGTCAAACCCGTACCTCCAACTGCCAAGTGTGATGGTTTGAACATGAATCTAGGTGAACTTATGAATTCTAGTTTGATTTTATTAACTCTCTGCATATTTATACTTTTAATGATGGGAGGCTGTCGAATCCCCATCATTTGAAGGTTTTTAAGCACAAGTTGGTGTGACATTATCCAAGGTACGACCTCTGAAAAGCTGTTTCCAGTTAATTCTCTAGCCTGGGTTGCCTTTTACACTGCTTTGCTGTCAGAACATCCACTCCTGGCCTGTTCACACAGCCGTTAGCATGAAAAATCGCTCCCAGCTATGTTACATGAATGTTCTGCAGGCCATCCATTCATTACATACAGGGCAGCACTAGCAGGTTCTCTAGCCCCTGACTTTGTCCCAGAAATGTGTCGCTTATACTGGTCAGTACCCTGCTGAAGAATACAAGCTCATAGAAAGTCTGTCATTTATCAAAGGAAAATGATATGCACCAACTTTGTTAACCCAAATGGAGTTTCTCCACACACTTAAAACTTATCTTATTGTTTTATCGTAACCAGTGTGTTTGGTTAATTAACCACAGAAAGATAGATTTTAAGTGATTACAAGTAATGACGCATAGAAGTCAGGATTGAATACAAAAAGAAATAAAAAGATAAAATGCAAGCTAATGGCTAACTTGACAGAATTCAAAGCAAAGGTTTTCCATGCTATATGCTGCAGTAAATTTTACAGGCAGGGTCTCCTATCAACCTGGGACCCCTCCCCCTTAATTCAGTATCCTTCAGATATTCATTGATCTCATGAGCAGAGAAATGGGAGGAAAAGTGAAGTCAAGTGCTTTCGCCCTGTCTTTATAATGCAATTTCTTGTGCTAGAACATCCTTGCTGAGTCATAGTGACATAGTCCATTGTCGACCTGAGGTTTGAACCATCCCTGTGATGAAATGTAAATTTCTTGTTTACACCTTCCCATTGCCAGAGAATGGTTGCATGAGTAGGTGGTAGCTATTCAACACCTGGCTGGGGTGCCCGTGTGTGTCTCTGAAAAACTGGTTTGTGCTAGCTTTTCTTAACCTTGGAGCATGTCATAATAATGGTATACAGTAGAATTTTGTAACTTTACATACAATGTTGATATACATATTTTACTGGGACAATAATGTTCAGCAGATTATGTTGTTTTGAATGATACCCCTCAAGGCATACTTTGTACAAAATTTACCATAGTCTTGTAAAAGTGGTGAACATAACAGTATAGACTATCACAGTTGGACAAACACCTATCAGGTATGATGTAGGTTCACTTGATTCTTCCTCAGTGTTGGGGGATGGACTAGATGACCTCCTGACGTTCATTCCAGCCCTACATTTCTATGACTCTATATCTTTCACTGTATCCTTGCATCAGCTCTCTTGTGTTAAGGGGAAGGAGTCTGGTACCTGATCATTGTCCCTGAATGGAGAGACATTAAGGACCAGCAGCTATTGGATGACCTTGCCACAGCAGGACAATGGAAACTATCAGCCAAAGACTATTTATTGACTTCTTAATGACTTTCATCCACTGCAACAAAGCTGAATGCCAGAAGCCACATCCTACAAAGGGTTAGAGAATGGAAAAAACCCAGGGGAAGGACAGAAAGAGACAAGGTATTAAACTCTGCTTTTAAAGAGGATACACTGTTTACAGTGAAGAGAGACCAGAACCAGAAGAGAAGACTGATCAGCAGGATGGCAGATGTAGGTCCTGGACTCCTGCCCAAAAGGTTCCCAGGAAGCATGAGGAAACTGAGGCAGGGTGTTTCAGGCAGATTATTTCCCACAGATCTGTACATCTCTTGTGCTCTTTTCCCACAGTTCTCTCTCTCATTTTCTATATTTTAAAGAAAGTGTGTTTAAAAGTGCGTTTGCAAAGCCTCTGTGTTATTTGCTTTACCCTTGGGGAGTTTGTGATAGTTATAGTAACAATTATCCGAAGTACTCACAAAGGCCTAAATTACTGGGAGACTTGGGAGAGAAGGGGTCACCAGTGGTCTTGGTGTGTAGGGCCAGGGTTGGCCCACAAGATTTTGGCACCTGAGGCGGGGAGCTCAAATGACGCCCCCATGCCTCCTCGCTTCGGCCAAAACTTTGAAAGGTCTCAATTCTGCCTTCTTCCTGTTCTACTCCTCTCATGGTACTGCTCTGCTACCTACCCCAATAAAAGAGAACAAACAACTTCAATTGCCTTGTTCAAAAATTTTAAGTAACACTTAACTTTCAAATGCCTAAACAGCAAATGTAACTTTTCTTGACTGCATAGTAAACACTGGCATTTTTATCTGTTTGAATAATTAAAGTGGTGTTTTCTGTGCCTTATTGGTTGCAAAGATTTGAACTGCTTCCTGAAGGTCCACAGTCTGGGCCAGCTCATGCTCTATTGAGATAGTTGCAAGGCCAACCAGCCTCTCCTGTGTCATTGTGGAGCGTAGTTTGTTTTTATTAACTTCAGCTTGGAGAAGCTGCGTTCTCCACTGGCAACTGTTACAGGAAGTGTTAGAAGTACGTGCAGAGCAACAAAAGCATTTGGAAAGAGGGTGGTCATCTTATTTGTGCACATATATTCCAGAACAGCCTTTGGAGTTGATCCTGCTGAAATGTATCTTGAAAGGGCTTTCAGTTCATCACCTATATCACTCGCATCAATATCGCGCATGTCATCATGTGTCAATACTGTCTCTAGTGCCCTGCCTTGCTGGTGTACGTCTTCTTCAGGTATAGTGAGGAGTTTTGGAATATCATACAACATCCCAAATATACTGCTGTGTTCCCTGAGCTGCATGAAACGTTCTTCAACTGACTGCATTGCACAATCAAGCACCTGGTTAAAGAATTCAACTTTGAATTGTTCTTTCGGAATCTCTTACAGGATTATCCCATGCCTCATAATCAAAATGTCATCATCTTTGGTGATTCTTGCTTTCTGGAATGGGTGGGGAAATAGCTTCAGTGTGAAGTTCCTCTGCCGACTTCTGTGCACGCTTCAGAACGTTTTGAAATCCCTCATCTGACCGGTAAGACTGTAGGTATGACTTTGCTTTGCCCAGTTGTTCCATTGCTCCAGATATATCAAGGTCAACACCCTGGAGTCTCTTGCTTACAACATTTATTTCAAACATTAAGTCATGCCACAACACTAAGCCACACAGAAATTTGAAGTTATGTTTCTGGTGATTCCATTTCTCTCTGCCACTGTTCTCCCACAAACAGTTCCTGTCATAGCATTATCCTCCATAATGGCAACTATGGCATCATCTATCTTCCCAATTTGGTGTTTGATAGGCTCCACTTGACTCCACTCAGTGGTTTCAGTGTCAAGAGGATGTTCCCAGATGTTGCTTCAAAATTTGCCATTGATGAGTTCATGCAGAGAAAAATACATAGATGCTTTGAATTACATTAAAGAATTCAGCAGCCTCACTAGAAGCTGATGCTGCATCACTGACCACCAAGTTCAATGAATGAGAACTGCATGGGACAAAAAAAGCTCGAGGGTTTAATTCGCAAATCCATGTCTGCAGTCCTCTGTTCTTTCCTCTCATGTTGGCACCATTATCGTAGCCCTGACCTCTCATGTCAACTATCACAATTCCTGTATCTTCCAGCTTTTTAAGAAGCACATTTGTCATACCGGCTCCTGTAGTATCATCAATGTTAATAAAGTCTAGAAAATGCTCTCTGACAGTCACCATTGCAGGGACATTTTCACTAGGTTCTGTTGTTGTTACAAAACGCACCATTAAAGTCATTTGTTCCATATGGCTGATGTAAGGTGTGCAGTCCAAATAACAGAGTAAAACTTGCTGACCTCAGCTCTGCCACAATCTTCTGTTTAACTTTTGTTGCCAGTAACTGTATGATCTCATTTTCAATTGTTTCTCCAAGGTAGTGGTGTGTGTACATTTCTTGGGTGGTGACTCTTCTTAGATGCTCCTGGAGTACTGCATCAAACTCAGCCATCAGTGCCACAATTTTAAGCAAATTTCCATTGTTTGGCGCACACAGTTGATCTGAAGTGCCATGCAGTGCTAGGTTTTGGGTAGCAAGCATTCTCACAAAGGCAATGAGCCTTTTAAGAACATTTTGCCAGTCAAGTGACTTTGATGCAATCTTCTCTTGATGCTGATCATCTATGGTGGCCTTTAACCTGAGGCTCATCTCAAGCTCTTTCCACGTAAGGAATGTTCTCTGGTGATTTGCTGCCTTCTCATGGCATGCCAGATTTCTAGCCAGGTTTTTCCAGTCTTTTGTTCCTGTAGAACCCAATGTGGCTGGAACATTAGACTGGAAGAGTTTGCAACAAAAACAGTATACAGCATTCTGGGTTTTTTAGTACATAAGCCATGGCCTCTCCACTTTGTCACCATTGGGGATTTCACGCCACTAATGTGTTGGATGGAAACTTCCATTTTCATTGTCTTTGGGGAACATGAAGTTTTTCACTTGCTGTGGTCCATGCAGTACAAGGAAGTCCCTCAGGCTACTGCTCAAGTGGGTCCACAGTCCTGGATCATCTAGACTTAAGGAACTAAACTCAGCAGCAGCTGTTTCTTGCGCCTCCACCACACTCTTCTCTGATCTACACTTTTCTTCAGGAATGTGCAGGGTTACATCCATTTGAGATGGAGATACGGATGCTGCAGTAGCTGCCAGGTCACCTGCACTCTGACTAACTGGAAGATCAGGCATCTCCTCACCACTCACATCCTCACTGGGGCTGGAAGGCTTACCGTGAACATGTGTGTCTATGTATCTCAGGAGAGCTCCTTCCTGCTTAGATAGAAAAGCTTCCTTTGCTTTCTTTCTTTTTCTGAATGCTGCCCCAGAGGGGTGTTTTCTTCTTTCACTCATGACTGCTGTTCTGTACCAGCTATAGTGGCTCTCAACACTCAATTGAAGGGGACAAATAAGCAGGCTGGTGGCAGGGCCTGAGTGAGGGAAGATATCAGCATCTTAAGGGCCTAACTGGCTCCTACTACTTCAGTTGACTGCCTGTTCTCCTCAAGTGGGTTCAGGGAAGCAGCAGGAATCAGGAAGCTCCCTGAGAAGCTGGGAACACAGGGGAACAGCTCCCTGCCCCAGCTTACCTCCACTCTGCCTCCTCCGCTGAGCACACAGCCCAGCTCTAAGTCTCCTCCAATCAGCACCACAAGCCTGGGCGGGGAGGAGAATTAGAGCAGCAGCGGTGTGCTCAGTGGAGGAGGCGGAGCTGAGGTGAGCTGGGGCGGGCTACCCAGGCAGGGTTAGCTTCTGCGGGGGGAGGTCTCCCCAGGAAGGGTTAGCTGCCGTGGTGGGGTGGGGGGGGGGGCGGGAGAGGGGGAAAAGTCTCCCCAGGCAGGGTTAGCTGCCGTGGCGGGGGGGAGTCTCCCCAGGTGGGGTTAACTGCCATGGGGGACGGGGAGAGAGGTTAGCTGTTGCGGTGGGGGGGGGGGGGTTAACTGGGTGGGGGGTGCAAGGTGGAAGTTTCGCCTAGGGCACGAAACTTCCTTGCACCGGCCCTGGTCCCTGGTAATGTACCCTTCCTCTTGGCTCCATTTTTTGGTCTTCCTCCTGATTCCAAAAGCAGCAACAATGAGAAATTGGCGTGACTCAACAACTGCACTGGAGTTCACCAGGAACTGAAAAGCACCAATAAAATTGGCAAGATTCTTGCTGACCTCACTCTGTGGCTGCTTTGGAGGAAGCTGTAAGTGGCAGCAAATGCACTAGAGTTGTCTGCAGACTTAAGCTTAAATTCTGCAGAAATGTCTGGCTTTATAATTTACTATACTAACAGCTAAAGGCCCCAATTAAGACAGACCCAATTGCTAGGCAGTGCACATACACATAAGATGCAATCCCTGCCCTGAAGAGCTTACAGTCAAACTAGAAAAAAGAGAGAAGAGATAGAAGGGCAAACAAACAGACTTGCCCAAGGTCACTGACTAATCAGTTCTCCTAAGTCTCACTTCAATGCTCTAGGCACTCAACCACGCTACCTCTTCTGGACAGCGAATTTGGATATCACTATAAAGCTGATTTGTCCATCTGAAGTGTTGTTCCTGTCCTCTAGGATGTAAAATACAGAGTAGTTTGTGGTTTTAGATGCAAACAGCCATGTCTTGAAGCGTCTGGACTTAAATCTTTGAATCACATCCCTCCTCATTTAGTTAGATAATAAATTGTTATTGCAGGAGCAGACAGCTCGAGGTTTTTCTAGTTTAACACTGAGGAACAGAACCATAGTTCTATGCACCAATCTGGTATTAAAGGAGTTAATTCCACTGCAAGCAGGGGGTATATTAACATCATTTAGGCCACTTCAGGTCTTTTCCTCAATCTGTCACCTAGTACTCTTCATGAAATCAGATTGAATATTTTCAAACTTACCAATGTGCTTAACAAAGACCAGGTGGCAAGAATTAGGACACAAAGAATGATATATTCAGAGATTTAATATATTCCCCAGATAAACTGGGCACTAGTTAACTTTCCAGTGTGGATGTGAATCTTTCCTACATGGAAGAAATGCGGACACTTCTAGTGAGAAAAGAAAAATATTCCCAGGAGAAGTATTTCCCAGATGCCAGTCCCATCATCAAGCTGTGTTAGCTTCATCAGAGGCATTATTTTAACAACTGGTTTCTTAGATAAAATCCCTAAAGGGATTTCAGGTAAAAAGGACAAAACTATCTTACAGTTGGACTCTTGTTTTCACCATAATAAAGATTATGGTGCAGTTCCTAGGAGATAAGCACAGCCCCAAATGGGAAATCTAATACAGTGTTTTCACACCACTAAAAGATTTCTCCATATAGAATCTTATCTGAAACGTATTGCCTTTGGAAACTAAAATCCAGTGCATATATCCAATCTCCCTCCTGACAGAATTATCCAGACATCCTTACTTCAGCCATGGCTGTTCTAAACACCAACAATTCAATACATAAAATTACAAGACAAGCTCTAGTTCCGTGGCCTAGGAAATAAGGTAACTTTTTTTTTTTTAATGATCCAAGTTTTGGATACAAATATAGTGGAACCTGCTCATAAGGAATCCTGTTAAAATGAAAATGAATAGAAGTTTCACATTGTTCAACAAGGCAACATACACATTTCAATTCCAGTTAGCATGAACATATACAGTGCAGTGAACCTTTGGGGAAAAAATTACTGTAAATGTTTAAGGGTTCATTCCATAAACATCAGTTTGGCTAAGGGTGAAACACACTTTCCCTAACCAAAAGGTTAGTCAAGGCCCAGACTCACAGACCCACTCTCCCTTGAGTTCTAGGGTTCTGTTAGACATTTATCAGTAGCTGACCACTGGTTGTCTCAATTTATTCCTAGACAGTTACTTAGGAAGACATCATGCCTGAAAGACACTAGAGAAATAATCCGCCTCAACAACAGGAAACTAGATTCCTTTGAGCTGAACTGTGGAGTAAATTCTGCTATATAAGTGACCAAACCTCCTCTTTAATTCACCTGAGTTGCAAGTCTAGGGGAAGAAATCCACACACTTAAGAGAAACATCCATTAGGCTCACTCAGAGAGAGATATTCAAACCACTTTATCACTCCCTCTTTAGTAACATGGGAGTGAAGTCCCCTTTATGAGCCGAAACAAGTTGATGGAAAAACTTAATCTTTATTGATATGAAAAACAAACCAATGAAACAGGAATTCACTTTGTTCTGACTTCTAAAAGAGTGATTTTGAGGTGGTCGGAATACAACGAACATCCTGAGGAAAGCAGTCTACATTTGTAATGTCCCTAACTTGTGGGCGCTAGGGAGGTTAACATCACTGCACACTGGAGCTATGAAACAAGAAGTAAGCCGCTCATTTCGAATTCCCATAGTAATCTCAATTTAGGAGGACGGAACAGAGAAGAGAAAGGAAAAAAATCGACTAAACTCTTGCCATTAAAAAACAAACAAACAACTTCTATACATGTGACAAAGGATAGGACTTCAGTAAAAGTTGCACTTAAAAATGTTTCAATAAAATCATCAAATCTCTTTCAGACAAATGATGGAACTATATATAGATCAGTTTAAAATGTTGCAGCTGGACATATGTATTCCCCTGATAAATTTTCTCTTCCATGACTAGCAGATTCACACTAATCAACATTTTCTTCAAAGTAACCTATGCAAGAACCATTGTGTGAAATAAGGATATTGTGAATCCTGTTTATCTTGCGACATCTAATAATGCTCCAGAAATTTTGCATACTCAACCTTCTGAATGATATGTAGCTAGTTTAAATGAAAGTAAATTGAGAAATACTATGTGAAATATTCTAGAGAAACCATGATACTCAGGTGCATTATTTGTGAAAACCAGAACAATGCAAGCCTATGGTTCAGCCTCACTGTTCACCCATATGCTTTGTAGTGAGGAAAAAAGGAGCTAATCTCCCCACTTGCTAGCATTATGGTGACCAGATCACAAATGTGAAAAATCGGGTCGGGGGTGGGGGGCAATAGGAGCCTATATAAGAAAAAGACCCAAAAATCGGGACTGTCCTTATAAAATCAGGACATCTGGTCACCCTAGCTAGCATTCAGATTTCATAGCTCTCTCCCCTCTCCTACTCCATATTACACTCAACCCCCCAAAAACACGGATCTGCACAGGGCTGCATATTGTCTTCTGGGCACTGGCCATTTTATCAGAGAACAAATGAAAGTGGAAGTGGAAGATGGGACTGGGGGACATTTTCAGTTAGGTAAGTTTATTGTCTGAAATTGTACACAGCCTCTTGTAGAAGGAAAATACACAAGACTGACAGCTGTGCCACAGAAACCAATTAAAATCAATACAACACAGCTACTGAGCTGAGAGCTGAAGCGCAACTCAAAGTAAAGGTTTCAACATTAAATTATTGACTGGAAATACCTCTGGTAAAATGTTGTAATTGAATTGAAAACACTATACTGGTCTTTCTTGTGAAACAAAACTTAATGAAAGTGAAATGAAATAGCGAAGGAATTTCTCAGCGGATCTTTGAAAGGAGTGCCAAAAAAAATCTGGTAATAAAGTCTAGAGATAATTTCCTTGTAAGAATAATTAGATGGTGATTTGCAGATGGTGATTTGCATAAAATAAGTTATAAAATTGGAATTTTCATTATCAATATTAAAATACCTTGCTGAGTAGTAAACTGCACCTTGTTTACACATCTATATTAAAGTATGTATTCTACACACATATACAGTATCTATCTATCTATAGATATATACACACACACCCCAAAATTTTGATGCACTGAGCAACAGATGCTGTTCATCTCTCGCTCGCTAATAACCAGTGTTGTCAATAAAGTTTGGCTTCTACAAGCTGAAGACATTATCATTACTCAGAATGATCTGGAAGCAATCCTAAAGTCATGACAAAGTAAATTGTGTTTCACCGTATTTTTTTTCCTCTGGCTGTGAGAACACATAGATCAATACTCTTCAGCATGAGAATTCCACAGTGAAATTTTCATTTGTTACAAACAGCAACAAAAAGGCCCTAAGCAAGCCCTGTCACTTTCGGTTTAGGAGGAAATGCACTAATAAACTCTTACCCCTGGGTCATCTTTGACAATGGGCAATACTATGCCAGCTCTTATTAAAGGTAATTCATATCAGTGGCCCAAAAATTTCCTTTAAAATTACCGTCTTTTGTATCCATGTAGCAGGATGTCAGCTTTAAAGTGCCACTGAGATATAGGACCTGTCATTATGGTTAATTTTCAGCACAGTTTTAACACCAGGGTAGCTGACCCCAAGGGTATGTTTTTGGCTAACAAGATTTATTTGGTGGTTATCCAGACAAACAAGAAAATATATTATAGTATATTGTTTTTCAAATATAACAGTGAGCAACAAATCCTAGCCACTCATTTTTTATTCTGATGTCCAATAGACCAATGCATTGGTAGAAAAACTGTTAGAGCAATTAAAGAAATTTAACTAAAATAGAATAAAATAGCTAACATTCTTCAGCTTCTAACTCTAGAATGTGCAATATATACTTTTAAAAAAAATTAACTTTTAAAATAATAGAATCTATATATATAAAATATCTGTACTGACTAGATTGCTACTTGCCATCAAGCTAAGATTAGGTCATAAAGCTGAGTTTTACTCTGGACTTCAATATTTTAACTTGAATTTTCCAAAACTTTTTAAAAACTATTTTACTTTACTATTTTCTTGCACTGGAAAGAACTAAAAAACATCAGTCATTTCTAGGGCAAATGTCTGAATGTTTTAGTTTCTGAGTTATATCAAAAATTAGTTTTCATGTTGCAACAGGACTAATTTTATCACAATAAAAAGGAAATTATATAGTGATCCACTAGAAGAAACAATATAGCTAATTACTGCACAAAACAGCAGGTAACATTACCAAAGCCGATGGCTGTTCAGCAAGGAAGTGGCAGGGCCCAATTAATGATGGTTTTTGTAATAATAATATTTTGCACTTGTCAATCACCTTTCACTTGGGAGTCTCAAAGCACATTACAAAAATATTAATTAAGCCTCACTGCAAATGTGTGAGTAGGTAATTGAACAGTTGAGTAAAGATAGCCACAAAGAGGTTAAAAGACTTGCCCCAGACCACATAGCAAGTGAATTGCAAAGCTGGGAACTGAACTGAGTAGTTTTGAATCTCAGTCCTGTGTTCTCACGACTAGACCAAGTGCCTCCTTATCCCTCACCACCCCAAATCTCAAACTCTAAGACACTGCCAGACTTCCTAAGCGCAAGTAAACCAACAAGGTCACCTGAAGTCAGGAAACAGGGTCAGAAAAGGCCAACTGAAACAGAACAATTTCACACCCTTCTTTCTGAGCCATCAAGCTTAATTAAAACATAACCCTCCCACTCCCCAAGCATAAGTCATGGTTGCATTGCAGCAGGCTGCCATGCTTCTGAGTGGACTGAAATTCATTTAAAGTATTCTGAGATGAGGGTTGAGCAAATACACCATTGCTTCTCCCCTACCCCACAAACAGGCTGAGAGCAAAATCTCCATAAAAGCACCTAGCGCTCAGACAGGTGAACAATTGAGGAAATTTTTATATACCTGCGTCTCTCCGGCCACAGAGAAATCTACTATTTTCTGTACCACTAGGCTGCCTAAGGCAAAAACATGAAGAAGTAAAACTTAACTTATTAAAGTAGATACTTTCATATCTGTAAAATTATTTGTTAAACGTTTATCAGTATTCACCTCAACCAGTATTAACTAGAAGACAGTGGAAAGGAATATGGTATTTTACAAGCACTGCATTATTAGGACTTTTTATAGAATCCCATTCTATGGAAAGCACATGTCAGAAACGAGGCTGACAAAACTTTACAGCCACATTCCTTAGTTTTATTTTCTGAGGATTTCTGTAATTTTATTGTGGCTAAATAAAAATGTAAATATGATGCACAGGTGTTCAGAGTATTTAATTTCATAAAATGAAAACATTTGCAACTTTACCTCTCACAATAAGCTGAGCAAAATTGGACACTCCAGAGCCTCTCTCTGACTGAGTTACACAGCGATATAAATCCTGATCGTTTTTTGTCACCTCTTGCAACTTGAAGGTAGCAGCAAATCTTCTGTGATTGATATTTTTAGTTTGGGCGACTGGAATATCTTCTCCATTCCGTCGCTATAAATAAGAGAAAACAGTGCAAAGGTATCTTATAAGAGTGTTTTTCCTCTTGACAAAGACATAAAAATACCAACAAATATATTTAAAACATCCAAACACAATCTCGCCATGCTGAGTTTTCCATGATGGGAGGGTCTAGCAAAGAGTTTCCTCTCTAGAGTTGGGAAGCGTTCAGAGTCTGCCACCCCTCCCAGGGTATATCTACACTACAGTTAAAATCCATGGTTGGCCTGTGCCAGCTCATGCAGGCTCGCAGGGTTTGGACTAAGGATGCCTGAGCTCTGGGACCCTCCCACCTTGCACAGTCCTAGAGCCTGGTCTCCAGCCGAAGTCCAAACATCTACATTGCAATTAAACAGTCCCTTAGCCCAAGCCAAAGTCAGCTGGAACAGGTTTTTAATTGCAATGTAGACATACCCCAAGAGGCCAAGTACGTCACATCCATCTTGCATTGTTCAATAATGGGAACTATTCACAGGAGATCCTAGCTTTCCAAGTAGCAGCATCACATTGTGAGAGTTGCATCACTGGGACAGCTAAAAGTTAAAATCAATTTATCAGTTCATTGTAAACAAAAGTTCTACATAAAACTTGTGCACAGAGTTGCTGGATTTTCAACAGTTTTCTGGATACTGGTTTTGCCCTTTTATGCTAGTTCTTATGCACCAGGCACCCACTTCCTGAAATTGCACTGCCTGATATCAATCACCCTCCAACTAGAGCTGGTTGGAAAAAAAAGCTGTAAAAAAATGGAAAACAGGAATTTTTCATAATATGTTTACTGATTTTTGAATTTTTGAAAAAATGTCAAAACTTCAACACCATTTCTGAATATCAAAAAAAATTCAAATCAGTTCCATGGGTGACAAAAAAACTGCAAAATTTTCAAGGGAATGTTTGTGTTCCATCTTCTCACCCCCAATGAAAATTAAACTTTAAATTTCATTGAAATCTCAAAAGTTCAAAAAAATTGAACTAGCTCTAGCTCCAGCAGAGATGTTACCATCTCTTTCCCATAGACAGCATCCCCCTCCTAGTACAAGTGGATGCAGCTGTTTCTGAAACTGGGAGCATCGTTTCTCATTCATCAACAGAGGCAATTATCTGTCCTCCAGCAGCATTGCCTACTCCTATCAAATCCCCACCTCAGGTAGAAATGTACAACTTCCCAATCAATAAGAAATACCACCCAAAACTTAAACTCAGAATTTCTGAGCACGAAGCAATATTGCTGGGCCATAAAGGCAGCAAATTGGAATTTAATAAATTTAAAGCCTCTGGCCAAAAAAAAAAAAGGGGGGGGGCGGGGAGATGAGTCAAAGCTGCATATGTATGTTTTCTGGGCTACTGGCATGTACTAGATCATTTCATTTTACATCTAACATTTATGCTCTTAGTACGGGGTTAGGTTCTCTATAAAGAGCTGCCCTCTCCTAATGAAAAAACATAGTGCTGTAAATTAGCCAACTGTTAGTTCTGCCTCAGACTCACTGTAAAACTATTCATTTTTAACCATTAACACATTGAAACATGAATCTTAGTTTTTTCTGCCTTATAGCAGTCAAAATGCACCATTTCCCACACCCCATTACAACCTTGTCTGAAAGCTACCATTTATATGCTCCTGACAGATTTCCACTCCCCTCAATCCAAAAAAATTCCAGTGTGAAGAACATTCCATCATCTTTATCAACAGCAATTTTATTGGACTGACTCTCCCTTATTTCATGATAAAAGTTTATATTGAGAAGACCAATTTAATTTCCTTTTCTGCTGTTATGTCAGAGACAGCATTGAGTCAACTGTGAAACCTCCAACTACCCCCACAGGCATGGCTCAGATTGCAGAAGAAACTTAGGAAATAGTGCCGAATGAAACAGAAAAAAATGCATCTCCAGCAGAAGAGAAAACTCTGATCTGAAATACTACAAAAATATACTCAGATACCTTCTCTTTTTAAAGCCACCATCTCTTACATTAACACAACTCTCAAATATCCCTTTCTTATATGATAGTCATCTGAAATTGTATCATGTGGCAAGAGCATAGCACTGGGTGTCAGGAGAGCTGGATTCTATTGCCAATTCTGTGGCTGACTCACTAGATGACCTTTGGTACATCATAGGTTCTTTGTGACTCAGTTTTCCCATCTGTAAAATGTGGAGAATACCTACCTCACAAAGGTGAAGTTAGGCTTAGTTTGCTAATGTTTTCAAAGAGACCTGCAGATGGAAGGCACCATTGAAATGCAAACTATCAACAGTATTAATAAAGCTTACAATACCGAACAGCTATTACACACTTAAAGTCTACTCAAGCTACAGTAAAAGCACCATGCAGGGCCGGCTCCAGGGTTTTTGCCGCCCGAAGCGGCGGGTGGGTGAGAGGGGAAGCCGTGATCATGATCGGCGGCAGCTCCACCGTGCTGCTTTCTTCTTCGGCAGCAAGTCCTTCCCTCCAAGAGGGACCAGTCGCCAAATTGCCGCTGAAGAGCCTGACGTGCCGTCCCTTCCCCTTGGCCGCCCCAAGCACCTGCTTGCTGAGCTGGTGCCTGGAGCCGACCCTGGCACTATGCAATACGTATCTCTTTCCTCCTCGTAGCTAGCTCGTTACATTTGACAGCAAGATTCTCTAGCTGTTTATTTCCTCAATTTAAATCACAGACTTAAAATGAACATCTTGATAGTCTACACAATGATAAATTATTTTTAAGTCGTCAGATCCAAGCTTTATATTAACTAAAATAAATAAATTACACTGCAGTTTCCTTCCTTTCTACTTGTCGAAGCTTCCTTACAATCTATGTTCTGATCATCAGCCCAGGGAGAAGGAAGGTGAAGGAAAATCATGTTCTTTCCCAGCACGTACACACTTGTCAGCCATTTGTTAAGAAACACTAAAGATGACAAAAGTGTAGATTATGTTGACTAAAAGACTGAAATTTTGAAATACGGTATTACAGAAGACTGCAAGGCAACTCAGCTAATTCAATGAGTCTATTCCTGCAAAGTGTTGGATGGCAGTAGAAGAGGAAAAATAAAAGGATTTAACATTTGTTGTTAAAATATGCTTTTAAAAAGTGTTCTTTACCTTTCCCCGAATGTTATTTATTTCTCCAGCAGAGGGATTTTACTGCAGAATACAACTGATTAATCCCCTTTTTTTAAAAAAAAACCCTAAATATAGGTTTCTGAAAAATGCAATGCATTTTTTGCTTCAAAAGTAGAATTTCCTTACATTAAAGCACTTCCTTCATTTTGACTCCAATATTTTTAAATTCTAATGCTCCAAACTCATTCTCCTTGACAGTGAAGAACTTTACATAGCCTGTACTGTAAAACAAATTAGTCTCCAAATGTTACAACTCCCTTATTAAAGCTGTTCTGCATGTTCAATGCTAGAAAAACACAATTAACTGGGCTCCTAATTTTAAATTGAATAATGAAGCACTTTAAAACAGTTATGGAATTGCCTCACTATCAATACGCAGAAATTTACTTAGCTTAACAATTTTATTTACTGTTCACAACAAAATCTAGAATTGTCTTTGCTGACTGCATTAATGAGTTATCGCTCCCTTATCTTCCAGGATTTAGAATGTTTCGAGAATGGCTGGTGTCTGTCTCCTTTATACAGTTCCTTTAGGCCTTCACTGTGTTTTAGATCTCTAAAACAGGATCCCCATAACAGTATTAAAGTCAAATTACCCAACTCAAAATGTGCCCGTTTAAATTATCCTTGAAAGTGTTCCCCTGAGCTTTAAGCACAGGCAACCTAAAAACTACAGGCTCCTGTTGTATGCACAGTGCCATGGACTATACAGCCCTTGACAGACCCTCCATGACTGATTTTTTTTTTTGTTAAGTATACTAATACTTTTTACTAACAATCATTTATTATTGTTTGTATTGCAGGAGCACACAGGACCAAGACCACATTGTACTGGGCACTGAACACGCAAACAACAAGAAGACAGTCCCTGCCCTACAACTTTCAATCTAAGTGTAACCCCCAAGCAGATTATCTAGAGTCCTGGAGCTCTGTCTGCTGGCAGCTCAGGGAGGAGGAGCCAAGGCAAACTCAGAGTCTGCCCAGCAACCAATAGGGAGTGGAGATGCCCCTCCCAGGGAGTTGAGGAGAGGGAGAAGCCATTTTGAGGGGAGGCTGGAGCCAGCCAGGGCAAAGGCCAAACAGGCTGTGAGGGGAGCTGGTGAGTCCCAGGCCTGCATGCAGGGTTCCCCCTGAGAACTGGCCTCTAGGGACCTGACACCAGATTCCCCAGCTGGGTTTTCCTTCCTCACGGATGATTCCCAATTGTTATGTTTGCTGAGAAATTTCCCCAGCCAGGCTGGGTTCGCCTCCAGCTCCCCTGGTGAGACCAGTCCCCACATGGTCAGCGCTGCTAGTCCAGGGCAGATTCCTGCCTGAGGAGGATCCCTGCCATGGACAGCAGCCCCTGAAATCGTCCAGCATCATCCTCAACCCTGAAGATCATTTGTGGAGTTCGTGAGTGCCTTGTCTTTAGTTAGTTAGTCAGGGAATTTGTTTTGGGGACCCTCTACTCCCTGAACTGTGTCCTCAGGCCAGGGAGTGAGGGTTTGAGGATTTTATAATTTACCACTTATTACACCTGTGGAGGAATTCACCACCTCCTCCCACTTGTGGGTCTTTTGGGCTGTACTGAACCCAGTCAGCCGCACTGCTACACCTCTGCAGAGAATTGTATCGGTCATCAAGGGCCCCAGCAAAGTACGCGTACCAACAGGACACTAGTTTTGCATTTGTTACATCCAGACACGGGTATTTTAAGTGTGGGCACCGGTGACCCTAAAAATAGTGTTTCCCCTGTTATGTTGTATTTGTTGCCTGTTTAATATAATTGTTGTGTTGAATATATTTTTATGTGTTGTGTTATTTCTTGGAAGTCTCCAACTATCTGGCAAATAAGTGGGGATTCCTCTGTAGTTAGAATTTTCCGGCCAAGCTCCCCTGGTGACTCTGCCAGGAAGGAGCGAGGGGGGTGGAGGCACCGCCAACTAATTTCATAACCAAAAAAGATTCACCCTACTGGAGTGGGTGGCGGGATCCAAAAGAACCCAGACCTGTCCATCAGAATCTGTAAGTAGATTGCCAGTAAAGGAGGTAATCAGGTGGAGAGGGGCGCTATATAAGTATAAGAGAAAACAGGTGATTCTAGACCAGTGTTTCTCAAACTGGGGGTCCAGACCCAAAAGGAGATCACAAGGCTATTCTATGGGGGGGTCACAAGATCAGAGCCATAACCAGGACAAGGAGAGCAAGGCAGCCTCCCAGAGTGCAATGCCGGGGGGAGGGAGGGAAGGAGAGGAAGGGGTGGAAAAATGCCAGGAAACAAATGGTAGGGGTAGAGTCCTGAAGCAGGCATGGTATTGCCACCCTTACTTCTGTGCTGCTGCTGGTGGCAGCGCTGTCTTCAAAGCTGGGAGCTGGGTCAGCAGCCGCTACTCTCCTGCTGCCCAGCTCTGAAGGCAACGCTGCAGCAGCACAGAAGGTTGGCAATACTATAGTAATTTTCTATCACTCTTCCTGGGGGTCGGGGGTGTCACAGCCTGAATTATTTTCAAAGGAGGCCCTAGCAAAAAAAGTTTGAGAACCCCTGCTATAGACAGCCTGGGGGAGCACAAAGATACAATAAGACGATATTGGCCAGCATGATAGGCTCTGGTCCCAGTACATCCGCAGCCTAACTGTTGCCAAGTTGTTGTAGGGATCACAGCAAAAGAGTTTTAAGGAGAGTTTTGAAGGAGGACAGTGTGGTGACTTTGTTGCTGTTTATGGGTAACTCCTCCCAAGCATGAGGAGCAACATCTGAGAAAGCACGAAGGTGTTTGTTTGAAAATTTAACAAGCGGACTATGAAGGCCAGCACCACTGGCGGATCAGAGGCAGAAGTTGACATCTTTATAGCATATAAGAGATAAGGATCCTGCAGATAGACTGTGAATGGCCTTCGAAGTTTACGTTTGGTGATAGAGAAGAAGGAACCAGTGGAGGAATGCAAAGAGACAGGTGACATGGTCAAAGCAATGGGCTAGGAAAATGATCTTTGGAACAGCATTTTGAATGAATACAAGAGGGGCAAAATTGCATTTATTGAGACCAGAGAAGAGAATGTTGTAGTAAATGAGACATAAGATAATGGCAGGCTGGATGAAAGTTAGAATTACATTGGAGTTAAAAATTAAAAAGTGGAATTTGCTCAAATTTCATTGAAGGAGGATTTTGATAGGTTGAAACATTCTCTGAATGTTACTTTTCTTCAATATGAGTGCAGTAAATGCAGCTTCTCCAGTAGGTGTGCAAAGCCTATCCTCATGTATATCTATCTATATTTTTAAAGAATTTTAATCACCAGTGGACTCAACACTGCATCCAGAAAGTGATTTCCCACTTAGAAAATAAAAGTTGAAGCAAATACCCTGGCTTCACCTTACCATATATCTTGCACTGGGACATCATTAACCAGTCACAGTGTTCAAATGATTTGAAATGATCTCTTAATTGAACTGTTCTTTTTAATGTCAGAGCTCTTAAAAGGGCAAAAGGAAAAGCAGCGGTGCTCGCTGCTCATTAGAAGGTTCATGGTAGCTATATTGTTTCAATTTATGTGTCGCTCACTCTGAACAGAGCTCGAAAATTCTGCTCAATTAGGTTTCAAAAACTCAATTTAAAATTAGTGTGGATTTATGCTAATAAGGACTGGCTGCACCCTGCACTCTTCCTGATTCCTTTACTCCTCTGCTGTCCGATTTGATAACCTTGAATCACTCACTTCGGAGGGGTCAGATGTAGAAATACCACATGCTCTAAGCTAGCATTTTTCTCCTTTTTGGAAAATAATGGTGGACATAGCAAAGAACTATATGCCATAAGCAGCTGGTTAAAAAAAATGCAACTATCTTAAAGCACTTGATAACTACTCCAGAGCTGCAGGCACTTGTATCACAGTGTTCTATACATTTTGGGACCATTTCTAGATCTTGATAATTAAACCATTTTATGTGCCATATGCTTTTTCTTTGAGTCAATGGAAGCATATAATCATCCTTACCACCGCCGTGTTTAATCTGCCTTTAAGTTGGACAACAGTCTCTATCCTGCCTAAAACACAAAAATCTGTGGTGAAATACCAATTCTTCTCTTCTCTCTCTCCTGAGAAAAGTCAAACTGTGTCTGGGGACTTTTTATTGCTATTTGTCAGGGTTTTTTTTTAAATGTAATCCTGTTTATTTACAGCACAACAGGACTCAAACAGCCTGAGATAGTGTCTTTACTCTCAGTCCCAAGCCCCTTTCCAGTCAGCAATTAGCCCCAAAGCTCTTTTAGCTTTTCTCATGTCCATGTTCCCAGTGCTTCTTCTGTATCCCGGGCTTCCTTTCTGCCTTCTCTGGTGTTTTTCTGACTTCTCTCTCTCACTCCCCACCCTAACTCTAAAACCACACTCAGCAAAGCCCCTCTGCTCACAGAGTTCAAATTCCTGAGCAGCCTGACATGTGCCTTTGTTTTGGGCGGTCACATGTCCCTGTGTTTTGGTTGGAGGCTGTCACAGATCTGTCTGGGCTCCTTCTGCGGGCAATTAACCAGATATCTGTGCCATTGAATCCCCTGGAGGTTTAAACCTCCATAATCTGAACAGTGTCCAGGCACCATCCCTGTCTTGTGGTCTGTAGACATGCTTTTGGAATGCTGCCCCTCCGGAGAGCTGTGATCACGTGGCCCCAAGTGCCTAACACCCCAGCTCAGGGCTGGCTACTCAGACACTTCCTGTAGTTTTAAAAAAAACACCCTCTCCCAGAATCCCATTGAAGGTGTGAGCCTTTTGGATTCCAGTTTAACCCTCTCAGGGGGCATGTGGTAAGTACAGCATGTAAAATAAGAAGTACCAGATTACTCAGGCAGCTCTTGCACCAGCAGGTGCCCAGAAGGCAGCAGGAGTAGCGCCAGGACTTGGCCTTGGGAAACCGGCATAGCAGCAGCTCCGAGTGCTGCAGTCCATTCTGCTTCTTGTATGAGCGGAGCAGGAGCCTAATATCCCTGGCTATCCTCTGAGTCACTCTGCCAGCCGGGCAGCTAGCGGTTTAGGTCCTGCCTCTCCCCCCTGGGCAGGTGTGTACTTGGCAGCTCCAGAGAGGAGCTGAAGCCTGGTACGCCCCAAGTTCCACATCCCACCAGCAGCTGGCTCTAACTCAGCAGTGCCTTCCATCAAGTTGCCACCGCTGGCCAGTCCCTTCTTCCTGAAGCTGCTGGGCAAGAGCAGCTGCTCACTTATTGCTCTGCCATGGCCCACCTCCTGCAGCGACTAAAAGATCAAGCCACTAATAATCAGGGGATAGAGGCAGTTCCGCTTCACCACCACTGAGGGGAGGCCAGACGGGTCTGGGGGTGCAACGTCTAAAAAAAGAAAGTACCAGGAAACTGTTCCAGCTCCCAGAAAAAAACATCAGAATAGCATTGCAGAGAGTTCAACATGACTTTAGCACTGATGTTATTGTGCCTTATTTAAGTATGAAAAATACGTAGAAGGTACAGATCATGTAGAAAACAACAGACATCATGAATCCAGTGCCCCTCACTCTAGCCCTGGGAGTCCTTTGGGGACATCTGTGTTCAGGTAGGGAGGGTCCCCCAGCCTCATAAGGCTTGTGCAGCAGCTTCTGTCATCCTGAGCAGGTGAAAATGGCTGAAGAGAGTGAAGAGATCAGATCCTTAGTCAGGTGACTTCCTGGTCAGTCCCCAGAGGTGCCCTTATTGCTAGGCAACCTCTCCCCTGGAAAATACAGTACATTTCTTCTTGTTGGGAACCAGTCCATTGTCTAGGATATTTGTATTTCAATAGACCCTCCACTACACCTTGGAATTTCAGCCTAACATGGAGGTAAAGATACTACTGGGAACACAACAAGCCCTCACACTCAATATGGAGTTTTCAGTCTGTTAAAAACACATACTGAGAGTTCACAATCTCCCACAGAATTCATAAATTGTACAAACAGATTTCCAAATCATCACAAAGGCTCTTACTATTTCAGGAACCTGGTTCCGTAAAGGAACTTAGTGGATTCTTACAACTATCTTAAATGAAGTTTCAGTGAGGTTTAAGCCAACCCACAACCGTGTCATGCAACCAAACCAAAACCCTACATCCAAACAGCCCCAAATTTTGGGAAAGTTCCAATCTGGATTTGAGATGGAATGTCTCGAGGGCATGTATATGATAAATGTAGGCTACAAATTATTTTATTTTAGCTTGGCTGATATTATATAGATATCAAAGATGAAAAAAAAAACCCACAACCAACTATATACATCAAGCCCACCTATGCCAATGCATAGTTATGTCCCTTTTAGTTTGAAATCATTGATGCAATGAGTCTCCTTTCACTCCTGCTGGGAGACACTTCCATGGACCTCACCCATCAATAAGCTGTATAGAATTTAATAGGTGTGAAACCTATATATGCTATAAACCTACAAAATTTAAAAACTTATTTCCTGATAATATTTAGTAGTTATTTTATAGAATTTCATAGCAGCGATATAATTTTTCTATAAAATTCTGTAAAAAACTTTGCACTTCTTTAAACTCTATGATTTTCCCACATGGACAAGGGATATCAGGAATTTTTGTCCTGATAGTCAGTTTAAGATTTTCTTTTATTGGTTTTATACCATCATTCCTAGTCATATTAGTTTAGACAATCCAGCACAATTATACTCCTTTCTTGATGTTTACATCCTTGAAACGCAAGTAGGTAATTTCAGCCCAACCACTTCTAATCTTTATCAGCTCTCCCTAGATTCCACATAAAATACATATAAAATGATGGGGTCTAAATTAGCTGTTGCCACTCAAGAAAGAGATCTTGGAGTCATTGTGGATAGTTCTCAGAAAACATCCACTCAGTGTGCAACTGCAGTCAAAAAAGCAAATAATGTTGGGAATCATTAAAAAAGGGATAGATAAGACGACAGAAAATATCATATTGCCTCTTTATAAATCCATGGTACACCCACATCTTGAAAACTGCATGCAGATGTGGTTGCCCCATCTCAAAAAAGATATAGCGGGCTTGGAAAAGGTTCAGAAAAGGGCAACAAAAACAATTAGGGGTATGGAACTGCTGCCGCATGAGAAGAGATTACTAAGACTGGGACTTTTCAGCTTGCAAAAGAGATGTCTTATATGACAGAGGTCTATAAAATCATGACTGGTGTGGAGAAAGTAAATAAGGAAGTGTTATTTACTCCTTCTCATAAGACAAGAACTAGGGGCCACCAAATGATATTAATAGGCAGCAGGTTTAAAACAAGCAAAGGGCAGTATTTTTTCACACAACACAGTGAACCTGTGGAACTCCTTGCCAGAGGATGTTGTGAAGGCCAAGACTACAACAGGGTTCAAAAAAAGAACTAGATACATTCATGGAGGATAGGTCCCTCAATGGCTATTAGCCAGGATAGGCACAGATGGTGTCCCTAGCCTCTGTGTGCCAGAAGCAGGGAATGAGTGACAGGGGATGGATCACTTGATGATTACCTGTTCTGTTTATTCCCTCTGGGGCACCTGACATTGGCCACTGTCAGAAGACAGGATACTGGGCTGGATGGACCTTTGGTCTGGCCCTGTATGGCTGTTCTTATAATTGCCCTCCTCCACCGGGCAGCAGCCCCTATTACCTCTGAGAAGACAGGCCCTCCCCAGAAAGCAAGAAATTCTGCAGAGGTTACAGTAGCAGCAGTGAGTGGTGGGTGGCTGGAGATCACACCTCTGGAAGCATCACCTCTGTGGTAAAAAGGATTAAAGAACTTGGAAACAATACAGTCCAATACTTTCAGGTTCCTGTTCATTCTGGAAAAAGATACAACTGCAGGAGGGTGGGGGTAAGATGAAAGGAGAACATTTTGAATATCAATAACAGGGAAGGCTGGCTTGTGACAGGGGACAGGGTGGTAGCAGATGGTTTGGCGAAAATGAAATAAAAAAATCCTCAAAGGAAAAAATGCAACTAACTAGTTTTGTACTTTTAACATTTTCTGTATATGTTGCCTTTCTAGCTCTATTTTGTCTTTTCTACATAGACTGTAAAGCTCGTCAGGACAGGGAACTTTTCACCTTGTATGCTTTACAGCACTCAGGACAACGAGTACCCAATCCCACAAGGCCTTTGGGATATTGTTGTTATTATTATGCTTTAGCAAAGTTATCTACATAGAGATTTTAATCAGTCTTGCACAAAATCTATTCACTTGTCTCACCACAAGGAACCAACTATACTGAAAAAAATATTTTACTTGCCTTTCAAAAAAACAACTGGTGAGCAGAAACTTCAAGGCTTTTAATAAATCCTCTTTCATAAATAAGTGCTTTCAGCATACATGTTTTGCTTTAAAATTGATTTAAATATTGTTTGGATCACAATCGATAAAGTGAAGGAGATATTTGTGTTACCACTTTTGACCTAAGTAGCAGGAAAAAGTTCTGGGCCCTGCCGGTATTTCCTGTAGGACGAGAAATTAATGATGCAGTCAGGTACCTTTGATATAGAAAAAGAACGTACAAAGTCCTTGTCTCTCCAAACACAGGAGGAACCAAATAGGATGAAGTTTCTTTGCTCATAGCACCAAACCCTTTCAAACAGCTCTCCCTCTAGGCTTTTCTCAGGGGCACACTGTGCTTGTTCACGTTGTCTGTCTGTTTGCTCCTTCTCTATCTGTTTCTGTAGAATTTCTCCTGCTTCTCTAATTACATACACACACACTCTATAACATAGCCCTTCTCCCATAAAGTTCAAACAACTGGTCTTTCAGGAGAAGGGCAGAGATTTATAGCAACCCAATGGACAAAGCAGTTCAACAAGAGCATGGCCACTCCTTATCAGCATAGCCATAAAGCTAAGTTTAATAAAGCTAATGACTCTGATTCTCCAATATATCTGAAGGGGGCTCAAATGCTATGGTGAAGGGAGTGGGCCACAGGAAACCAATTGTGGTTGCCTGATTCAGTCACCAGGCCCTAGCTCAACCACTTAAATCACTGGCTTAAAGTCTTCCGGGATTGTACACCAGAGGAGGATTGGGCATGGTGGAACTCTGCCCTGTCATTATCCCTCCCCTGCCTTTCTGGCTCATGCCCTGCCCCCAAAATGCCTCTCCCTCCTCCTTATGGAGGCTGGGATGGGAGGCATGGTATAGGATTCAGTAGATCCATCTCCACCAGCAAAATTCCATTGCACAGGGAAATTCTCCACTTATCACCTCTGCCCACTTTAAAGCTACTGTGTCTGGACCAATGTGTGCCATAAAATAGAAAAAGGTGTTTGAGAGAAAACTATACTTCCTGAATGCAGAATTATTTAATAGATTCCACTGGGACAGAGGCTCTGGAAGTGACAGAGACAGCATCAAAGATAGAATTTATAGTGACACAAGGAATTTTAAAAATCACACACCATGAAACAGACTGGGATTAGTAAGAAAATATGAAATGTGGATTAATACTGTATTTTCAGTGGCTAGTGGTCCTATATAGTAGTAGTATAGGAGACAGTAATGTGTGGCAGCACAGAATAAATGAAAAACGCTAACGAGTCTTTATGAACATGTTTAGGCGTATCAGTGGGCTTCCCTTGGTGGAACAGTTCTTCAGAATATAGCATTCATCGGCCGCCCTTAACTGAAGAACTCAAAGATAAGGGGAAAAGGCTAAGAGCACAGATAACAGAAACAAGATGTTTAAAGATAAATGCTACTTTCCGTGTTTACATATTCTTTGACTTCCCTTTCAGAAGCATCATTACTCCGGAAAAGAGCGGTCAATAACAAGGAAAGTTGGGGAGACTAAAGGTAGAATGGGAAACTTCAGTGTGCATATTAAGTAGGGTGGGAATGGGCATGTCTCCTATCTGACAGATGTAAGTTAAGAAATTAAAAACTACTGCGTATAGAGAAAAACCAGGAGCGGACCACGAACGATCAGGAAAACTGGAACAGAAACTTTCTTCACAAAGTCTGCAGTAGGAGACATCTGCTGAAGAATGATGTAATATTTAAAAGTGGAATGTATTGCAAGTGCCAGCTAATTTGCAGAATTGGGTCTGAAGGACAGCAGCAACATCCTGAAGCATGTTTCACCAGGCTACTGTGTGCCAATGTGAGAGAGAACAAGAAGAGACATTAAATGCTTTCAAGACAGGAAAAGATTTGTGATAGTGGAAAAAACACATCAAAGGGACTTTTGTCAATTAACTTTCTAACAAGAGAAAAAGATAAAGCAGGAAGAAGCAAGAAATCTTTAAAAGTAATGTTCTGTAACAGCAGTACACTAAGGAATACAGTAAGAATGGACTGGAAGGCAGAAGCTCGGTTTTCCAGCAGAAAAGTAAGCTTCACTAATTAAGATCAGGTTGTGTACCTTGTCTGGTAAAGTAAACAGTTACGGCAGGGCTGCCTGTTCTACTAGGAAAGCCAATCTGAACACTGATACATGGCCTGAAGAGTAGGAATTCGTGAGATGGAAGATGATGAAGCTACTCTGTCTTATAACAGAGGAATTAATTTCTTTTCAAGCAATTTGCAGAACACTCAGTACCAAGAATAACAGCAATCAATACAGTAAGTAAAGACAGATACAAATCATTGTCAGAAGCTGAATGAGGCATCCTATTGGCTGAGCACATAACTATTAATATCTGCATTCAAGGAAAACGAGATAAAAAACCTGTGATGAAATCTATTAAGCAATAATAGCAACAGGTGGACAGTATTGGTAAGCTGCAGGAGCCTGTTGCTTCCCTGGGCTATGAGTATCCATATGGCAACCTTTGCAGAGAACACAGCACTCCCAAGGATCTCTGCAGAAGTTCATCATTAGACATTTTTTTTCACTCAAAATATTTTTTCTTTAACTCCTCAGAATGATAAGTAGCATCGTCACGAGTTAGACAACCCTTCACAAATTAGACAAAAAATAAAGTATTAACAAACTTGATCAGTGGCTGTCAAATAAAAACTGCAGAGAATCTAGGTTGTGGTTCTACAATGCCACATGTTTTAGGGAATGAGTATCAGCAGCTGCCCCCATGTGTCTCAACATACTGAATGTTCTTTAGGACACCTATCAGTCCAGGGTCATATGAAACACTAGGCAGAACAACTGATGCTCTGTAGCATCAAGAGGAAGCTTATTCCATTCCAATTTAACCTGCACTGATCGCAGGGTGCCTTAGGTCAGTATTAAAATAAAATATAAAGTCATTCTGTAGGGGGCAGAAAAATTATTTCAAGTACCCAATAGCAAATCTTTCAGTCTCCACCCCCCCAAAAAAAACCCAACTCTATTTAAACAAAGTAAAATCTGTTCAAATGTAATGCTGTCTCAAATTTCAATGTAAAGTTGTATTAGAAAGGCTACAGAAGTATAGGATGTGTTCAGAAACAAAAAAGTAAATTGATAATTAATAATGGCCCTAAATAAAGCTAAATTAACCATAGCCATGTGTTATTTTCTGGAGACAGATTTTGCCAAGTATTTGAACATGGCCTATTTTTTCTGGAGTTCCTACTCCTCCCTGACAATTCCCTGCTTCCTGTTGCCTCTTGCTTTCAATTTCAGGCATTTCTTCCCTCTGTATGGAACACTCTCGCCATACTTTAAAGTGTGTTGTCACAATTGAGACTCTCCACCTGCTATCCCAGAAGCATAACTTCTAAAGTTTGCTCTCAACTCTGGGTTTCTTGCATGCCAGTGGCATGTTGCTTCCAGGTGACAGGTGAATCAGCTAAAACTACAATGTTACTGGATATGCCTGAGGTGTGGAGCTCTTTAAAGGAATCTTCCAAGATATGTGTACATGCAGCATGGTGGGGAGGACACTCGAAGAGAGAAGATGAGTCAGATTGGTGAATTCCCTGTGGGAAGTGAAGACTGTTTCAAACCACGTTCTATGGCAACAACGGTACCAAAAACTGATAGTGAGATGGTAAAAAAAAGCATTGTGAGTTATGGTATACGCATTTTCCAAAAAGGATAACATTATGTGGTCAGCTGTTTGATCCTTGCTAGGTCAACTGCATAGTTAGCCCCTCACTTGATAACACCGCAGTTTTCACAGCAATTTGCATTCCATTTTCCAGAATGCTTTCTAATTTCACTTCTGCAAAGATTACTTTCAGGCAATTGCTTTAATTATCTGTTACTCCACAAGGAATGACATTTTCCTCTGGCTGAGAGAAGAGATGTATCACACTGCATTAATGCTGATGAGACTCTCCAAGGGTGAAACCATGCGCTGACTTGCCAGGCTTGGCAAGTCAACTGAGGAGGCAGTTAGCCAGCACCTCGTGCTGTTGCTGACAGATTGGCCCAATTGCCAGTGCTTTGATGGCAATCTGCACAGGATTGCCAGTGACATTTTAAACTTCTAAACACATGCAATAGTGCTTCTAATCTGAGATTCATCAAAGCAAATGGTATCACCCAGGACCATGGCAAAACACACCGAACTGCAAAGTTAAGACAAGCCTCTCTGCCCAATCCAATGAGGTGTTAATGCCAAGCTCAGCAATGATGGATGGACTCATTAGTGTTTCAGTTATCTCCAACTGAACCTGGAGCCAAGGCATATGGTTTAACAGATGTTCCAGCAAAGGGCTCTATTCTCTGTTCCACATAGGTGTCCAGTTATACTGGCCATTGATAAGAGACTATAAAATCTGATCGGCCATATGGGAGTCACAATTGCTCCCAACTCAAAAAGCAGCCTGCTTCTGGCGAAGAAAAACAAAATCCAGCACCCACAAACCTATTGCTCTGATATCCTTATTGGATTAATGGAACAAGTGCTAAACAATATATGTAATATTCAAAGCACGTGTCATCTTCCTATCCATTCTGACTAGCCATATGAAGTCAGTCTACCTCTGCACTGTACTTGCTTAGTACTACACTGAAGCATCTAATGCACAAGCCACACTTCTCCATGCTGGGGAAAAGGGGACAAACCTGTAATGCTATTTTGACCATTTAAACTCTCATTTTTATAAGTTCTCTCTCTCTCTTTTTTTTTTTTTTAAACAATCAGTATTTGTTCTCTGAATCAATAATTGCCTTTACTCTGCCTATTTTCTTGGATACCTAACATTTAGCAGTGTCCAGAGAACAGGCACACTGCACAGCTAAGCACTTGGGTTTGCTTGCTATTTATTAGCATAGCTCCTCTGGTGTGCATGGTACTTTACACTCAAAAATAAATAAATACATTACAAAAATAAAGGTCTCTGCCCAAGGGGGCTTCCAAATTAACATAACAAATACAAAAATTCAAGATGAACAGAGGAGTGGGGCAAAGAGAATATTACACAACGGAAAGGAAATATTGCATCGGGAAGAAAGTCACTTAACTTACTACATTCGAAAAATACACAGGCACCAGAGCAGAAGTGGGTAGTGTCAGAGTGGACAACTGGCCATACTTTTTTCATGATTCTCCATGGTTAATATGCATTAAGCATAAAATTAAACACATGTACACCTCTAGACTCCTTCAACAAAGGAATTTCAACATGTGCTGGTATTAACTTTCACAAAAAGACAGACATCTTAATGTGGATAGATAGGGTTGCCAATTTTGGTTAGTTGTCTTCCTGGAGGTTTCATCCCATGACATAATCTTTAATTAAAGGTTTAATCTTTAATTCCTGGAGACTCCCAGACAATTCTGGAGGGTTGGCAACCCTGTGTGTGTGATTATTGACATTACACTAGGAGAGGGCCTATACAGTATGTAACCATAGCTGGAAATAAGCTCAGCAAGAAAACACCAACCAACCTGAACATTAGTGCTAGTTCTCTGAATATTTCTGCCTCCAGGCTGGGGTATTAAATTACTATCTCAGTTTTGAATAATCACATCTCTGAGCCCAGAAACTCTAGTGGCTACAGTGGCCTCGGCTACCACTGAATCCAAATAAGTGTTCTAGCAAACCTGTGAGGCCCCGCAGTGGGAACTTTGGGGGTAGGTGGGAGCGGGGGAGGGACAGAATGTCTATTATTTTTACCTGCAACAGTATCTTAAGTGAGATGGGAAAAGGTAGACAGAGAAGAGACATCTCAAGAATTCAGATATATGTGAGAAAGCTTTATACAAGCATCCATATTTTGGAATGCTCAACTAAAACAAAAATGTACAAACCTTTGATCGTCTCCTACTATACTTGTTAACTTAACCAGTTAAAGTATTTATTTATTTATTTCTGTAAATAAAAAGAATAGCCATGGTACCGTAATAATTGTGTGCTGCACACTTGTTGCGGAAGTAAGAGGTGCAATTTTGAAAGCTGTTTCTCTCTCTCTCCCATCCCCATATTTAACATTCAATATTCTCATAATGTATTACTGAACCAGTTAAGTCTCTTTACCTAGTCCAGTGATCCCCAAACTATGGGGCCAACCGTGCAGTAGTGGGGCGGGGGGGAGACAAATTCCATTACTGGTATGGGGGGGGAGGGGGGTTCGACAGGAAAAGTTTAAGCACCACTGATCTAGTCAGATATCTATCTGCTTTATATTAATGCAGCTGCACCTTTCAAAGCACTTTTGTTCTCAGCATTACTTATCTTTCAATGCCAAAAACCTGTTTCTCCCAACCTCAGTCCAATGCGACTGTGAAATTGAAAGGGAAAAAAAAAATGCTATCTGATTAAAAATAAATAAATAAATAAAAGGACGTGAAATCCAATAAAGGGCCAAGATCAGTCTTTATTCATCTTTCTGTAATGCCCACAAAAATCTGAGTCTGTGAAAAGCCTTTGGATCTTACAGCATTATATATATGCATATAATGAGAGATTTGGTGTATTGGAACATACTATCTATACTCATGTTTTTATATTCATACAAAGGTGTACACGCTTAAAATTATAAATATATATATACACATATACATACACATGCAAGAAAAAAATATACAGTGGCATAAACATAATGCACAATTTCTAACACCTCTGATTTCTGAAGTTAGAAAAATAAACCTTTCTAAAATACATCATTGCTGTTTGTGCTACTGTCGCTGACAGTACCACTAGCTCCATCCCACAAAATAGATAAAAATGATTTGTCTAATTTTACTGAAGGAGATGGGAAAGTGTGAAAGGGCAGAGGAGGTTCTGTAGTTTCTTTTTTAAAGTTCTTTATTTTAATCTTTCACTTAGAAATACTCGAAGAACTGGAAGAGACAGAGACAGCCATTACTTTCTTTAATAACCCCATGTCTGCAAAACTACTACTCTACAGCTTCAATGTAACCAAACAGGATCTTGTTTCAGAGAGCATTTTTGGCATGAACAGCCCCAGTCTCCCCAAATGTTATTTCATATAATTACATCTCATGTAGAATGCCTTATTCGAAGTTTTAAAAAGGGAAGATCTTTTCACATTCAACTATGACAACAAAAAAGGTTCTTTTATTTATTTATTAACATAGCATGCTAATAAAGCATCTCTATTCACTTGCTGCTATGAGAGAAGATGCATTCCTGGAATGCTTCTGCTCCAGGCTCTCAAAAACAATTATTTAGGCATTTGATTTGATCTGTTGGTTGTTTTCTTCTTCGTATTGAAACTTTAGAAAGTGAGTTTGCTAGTTTGAACAAAGGGTATATGTGGGCCTTTTCCAGGTCAGATACTTGTATACCCCATGTGGTCCATAACCCACCTTTATACCAGTTTCAAGGAAAATGGGTCAATTTGATGTTTGCTCAAAACTGAGCACAGCAGGATTGATAACCAGCAATGTTCTCCAAACAGTGAAAAAAGCATTCTGACAGGTAAAATTAATTATTAGCATGGCTGTGCTGGGAAAACAGAGCAAAGACTTGAATGATGAGAAAGGAACATATGGGCAATGAGGAAATGGTGACAGAACTAGTAGAATTTAGAGAGAGAGAGAGAAAGAGAGAGAGAAGTAAAATACGAGTCGAGATCTGCATTTGAAGAATTCAGGTGACTTCTATCAAACAGCTATTTTTATAGCAAGGTTGCAAAGCACTTTATAAACATTAGCAAAGAAAGTTATTTGAAGGGCAAAAGACCCTTCTAGTCCCAAGATCTCAGCTAACAAATGAAAGGATATTCTTAGCATTTTACAAGATAAGAAAGAATCCACTTCTATGATCTATCCAGTAAAATCTATTAACTGTGTGAAGAGGGAAAACAAATGTTTTCCAAGCAGTTTTGGCTGCTAACTGGCTTTCTTGCAGGGAAAAGAAAAGTTATAAGAGATAATCAGTCAAAGTTATCTTACTTGGAGGACAGAGTGGTATGGAAAAATTACAGTTGGTTCTCACTGTCAGGCTTTGTTGAGCAATTATCTGTGTTGAAAGTGGTGCTTTACATTGTTTCTTTACACTCTCATTGTTATAGCCTTATCTCATAAAATAATCCAGGTTAATGTAATTTAACTTTGCCAAATTGGGCACATAAAACACACAATGCTCAGAAATTGAACTGCTCTTTCTCAATGAGTACATTTTACATTTGTTCAATTTAAATAATGGTTTGTACTTAGCAGAAAGACTTGCAAAACAAATAATTCCTGGTGATATGATATCTATTTACTACAAGGACTTATTAATGTGAAATGCAATGCAATCACTTTTGGTTCTGTGTTCATTTTTCATACTGTAGCATATTGTGATTATCTTTTCTTGGAATATTTTCTGTGTCCTATTTATCTAGAAGTCAGTCTCTCTCACATTCTACCCAAAAGAAAAAATTCCTGTGTCTTTATTTTGGACTTCAGATGCATCTCGTGGCTATATATACACCCAAAGATGGTCATCTCCCTTCTCAATTGGGTTAGAAGTCAGACCCTGATTGGGAAAAAAATGGATTATGTTTCATTTTGGCAAAGTCCAGCTTACTACAAAATATACAACTTTACATTTGGTAGTTTCTAGATTTTAAAATTCTATTTTTGAAGTTCAGATTTTTTAAATATCAAAAGGTTCTGCTTGAAGAAGCAATTTTCAATTTTTCAAAATAATTAAAGATTGCGCACACTGCAAACTTGTTACTAGGCACATTGTAGATACATGCCGAAATAATGGGGTACGTTTTTATTAGTTCTTCAACCTTCATCTACATCAAGCAATGAGAAACCATTCTTGAAGAGGCTGTCTATATCCCTGTGATCTTTCCTAACAACCTGCCTTTTTCTAAGCTATGAGTAAAAGAATTCTCATAGCTTTGTGAGGGGCAAACAATATTCTGATTTTAGACACTGTTTACTGTAGAACATATAATTGTATATTTATACAAATCTTTCTCCTATCATTCAAAGGCATGGCAATTTTATAGTGTCAGGTTAAAAATTCTGTCTTTAACATACATCCCAAGGGATTAATTTGTAATTTCTCTCTATCATAGGATCATCCATCATAGTTATGACAGCTCTCTGTTAAGCCTGTACTAAATAAAGCACGTTTTACTAGTTACTACATTTTTTCTTTCAAACCATAGGTATTTATTGCTTACATGTTTTGATAAAGAAACGTTTACATGTAGAGAGAATACATTAATAGTTACCTTACATAGTAACCATTTGTCTAGTGCACCTTCTTATGTTTTTTATTCCAAGTTTTAAAAATTTGGAGTCATTAGCATAGAATAATAGAAACATAGGGCTGGAGAGGACCTCAAGTGGTCATCTATCTTATTCCCCCCCCCCCCCCTTGGTCTAGGACCAAGTATACCTAGACCATCACTGACAGGTGTTGGTACAATCTGCTCTTAAAAACCTCCAATGACAGGAAGTCTATCATCTCCCTTGGTAAACTATTCCAGTGCTTAACTATCCTTATAGTTACAAAGTCTTTCCTCGCATCTAATTTAAATAATCCTTGCTGCAGATTAAGCAGATTACTTCTTGTCCTACCATCAGTGGACACAGAGAACAACAGATCACCATCCTCTTTATAACAGCCCTCAACACAGTTGAAGAATATTATCAGGTTCCCTCTATCCCCATTGATCTTTTTTTCTCAAGATTAAACATGCCCATTTTTAAACTTTTCCTCAAAGGTCAGGGTTTCCAAACTTTTTATAATTTTTGTTGTTCTCCTCTGGACTCTCTCCAATTTGGCCACATCTTTCTTCAAGTGTGGCATCCAGAATCACGCACAATACTCCAGTGTCAAGTAGAATGGAACAATTATCTCCTATGTCTGACATACAATACTCCTGTTAATTCACACCAGAATAATTGCTTTTTTCTCAGCTGCATCATATTGTTGGCTCATTCAATTTGTGATCCACTGTAAACCCCCCCACTCTACCCCCCATCTTATTCAGCAGTACTACCACCTAGCCAGCTATTCCCCAGTTTCAGGGGCGGCTCCAGGCCCCAGCACGCCAAGCGCGTGCTTGGGGCGGCATGCCATTGGGGGCGCTCTGCCGGTTGCCGGGAGGGTGGCAGGCGGCTCCGGTGGACCTCCCGCAGGCGTGCCTGTGGAGGGTCCCGCGGGACTAACGGACCCTCCGCAGGCACGCCTGCAGGAGGTCCACCGGAGACGCCTGCCGCCCTACTGGCAACCAGCAGAGCGCCCCTGCTTGGGGCGGCGAAATGTCTAGAGCCGCCCCTGCCCAGTTTGTATTGCTCCATTTGATATTTTCCTTCCTAAGTGAAGTACTTTGCGCTTGTCTTTACTGAATTTCATCTTGCTGATTTCAGACCAATTCTCCAGTCTACCAAACTAATTTTGAATTATAATCCTGTCTCCAAAGTGCCTGTAACTCCTCCCATCTTGGGGTCATCTGCAGATTTTATACTCCATTATCCAAGTCATTAATATTGCCTGGTGTTGGACTCAAAGCAAACGCCAGAGAGATCCCAATAGATCCATTCTCCCAGTGTGACAGTGACCCACTGATAGCTACAATGAGTATGGTCTTTCAACTAGTAGTTTCCTCTACACCACATTTCCCTACTTTGCTTAAAAGTTAGTTTTGCGTCAAAAGTTTTACTAAAAATCAAGATCATCTACTGCTTCCCCGCTCTCCAGTAGGGAAGTAACCCTGTTAAAGAAGGAAATTAGGTTGGTTTGGCATGATTTGTTCTTGAGAAATCCATGTTGGCTATTACTTATTCGGTTATCCTCCAAGCGCTTACAAATTGAGTGTTTAATAATTTGTTCCTGTATCTTTCCAGTCTGATTAGTTTTTCTGTGTAATCAAATTAATCACAAATTTGATTTATAGGAAAGATTCTACATGCTCAAGATTTAAAAAGAAAAAACACTGAATTAAAATATTTCATTTTCAACAATAAGTTTGTTCTTTATTCAAACAGACTTGGATGAGTTAGACTTACCTGCAGCCATAACTTGTTATTCACTGCATCCCTCCCGGTAGCAATGCATTGAAATGTAGCATTCTGCCCTGCATTGACCTCTACATCCCCCAGCCTCAGGAAATGTGGAGATTTATCTGTGGAGGTGGAAAAATAAAATTACAAACAGTGCTCACTAATAATAATAATAAAAAACACATTACTTTCTCCCAAAAGATACATATTATGACAACCTTTGGCTAAAACTAATCTCATATGAAAGAAAGTGATTTTTGTTTCATCTTAATTCAAGAAAAAGCTTTTTCCTCCTCTCCACCAGTGACCCTACTACTGTATGTTGTACATGAGTTATAATAAAGTAATTTACAAATCAAAACAAAAGGAAAATAATTGCAGAAATGTGAGAAAGACATCACAAAAATTCTTCCAGTGAATTTCCATTGTATTCCACCTGACATATTGTAATCCCTCACAACAAGTAAAACTTTTATTTATTTTTGGGGGCGGGGAGGAGGGAAGAGAGATTTAATTTGTTGTATTCATAATACTGTATTAAGAGCTAATGCAATGTAATTTTGAGTTCTTTCCTCTTCAGCAGACAAATGTTTTCTGTGCCATTAAATATGGCAGCATTTCAATGGCTGATAGGACACAGTTTATACATCTGTACAGACTCAATGGCAAAACCACCTGATTGAAATATTGAGCCTAAGAAAACTGATGGTCACAATTGATGGATACACATTATATAGCCCTCACACACATTTTCACCTACATAACCAGTTAAACTGAAGCCTCATTCATGCTTTCTTTAAAAAAAAAAAAAAGCAATTTGAAAAAAGAATGTGATAACCATCACTAAGCAGACAGGGTTTATTTGAATGCTGTATCATGTTGATAATCTGCTGTCAAGACCGTATTTTACTACCTTTTTCTTTTACCACTTGTTTACCCAGCAGAGCTCTTTTTTAAGCATCTGTTTTTAAGCGAGTCCCTATAGCTGGGCTGGCTGAAATATAAAAAGGCAAGAGACTCAATAGCTCCTTAGGCTGAGTAGGGCAATGCTCTTAGCCTTAGTCGTTTTTAGGTGGGGAAAGAGGATAAAGGGAATTTGAGTTTGCAATCACATCTTTATTATTTGGCATCTCTTAGTGAGCATTGGCTTCAGGAACTTGTGCATCTGTAGAGAAAGTAGTTAAGTTATCAGCCCCAGGGATACCCTACAACAAAGTATCACTTTTGAAGGGAATTGCAGGGCTATTGTGGTTGGGCAGGGGCAGGTAGAGTAGAATGGGACAGAATTAACAAGAAAAGCAGCAACAAATGAGAGAACTGCATAGACATGATTTTTTTCTCACATGCATTGGTCCAATGTTTTCTGAGCTACTGCGCCACTTGCCTAGAATTTTTTCCAGGATTAGCTGAGCGAGAGTGAAACCTACATTTAAATGCATACAGTCTGTCTCTATTCATAATGGCCGACAATAATTGGAAACCATAAGATATATAGTTCTCACTCAGGTTTCATACCCTTATTAAGTCGCCTAACAGGCCTTAGACTTAAATATGCTAACCAATTTAAAATTAGCACAAATCAGTATATATATTTTTAATTTCAATTTCAATTTTAGTGTCCACATCTATCACTAAAAGGCAACCACTGAAGAGTTACACTTTTATTTTCATGCAATGCTTTATTTCTGCTAGACAGAAAGATTTTTATCTAGTGAAATCACTACAGTGCCACCCCAATATCCATTCATGTAAGCTGTAATAGAAATTCTACAGAAGGAACAAAGGACATCAATGATCAAGCAATGAAAACTCAGCAGTCTGAGCCAATATTGAGCACGTCCTGAAAAGACAGAGAAAAATGCAGCCCTTAACCACTACTTACCACAAGGGTAACTCAGAACCTGGATGTCATCAATGGCAATGTAGCCATTTCTCCCATCTGAGACTTCGGCTTCAAATATTACCTGTCAAAAAGAAAGGAAAAAAAAAGGTTTACAACACTCATTTCTACAGAATCCACAGTGGGGAGTGCAGATATATGGCATGTTGCTTTTTCATTTAAGCTGAACTTTCCACAAGATTTGATGATTGAATGGAATATTTATTACTTAATGTACTATAGTTCCATACCATTTGTATATTTGACTTCTTCTAGATTTGCTTCTTATGGATACAACACAGAAACATGTTTCTTAACTTGTAATTAATGTTAGGCTGTTCCCATTGGAGTAAAGTTTATTTTCACACTATATACATAGGATTAAACTCTGAAAGTACCATTTTAAGGTGGGTCAGACATCTCCTTACACACAAGTTACAAACTTAATTAACAGGAATTTAAATTCCAGTTGGAATCACACTCCCCACATATTCCTGAACTCCCCCGGCAGTACAATTCCATACAAGAAAATTGTTCTTGTGATGTTGCAAGTAGCATTTCCCCAGTGGCTTTGACAGAAGTAGGTGCAGTTTGATATTATCATTGTCAGTTTCATTCTTCACTCCTGCTAGGAAATAGGGAAAGTGATGTGGGGGAGTAATAAAGGCACTTCTTCACAACTTCACATCTGCTCCTACTTCCTATTCCACCGTCCACCAACAGGAGCAGCAAAGAATTTCTGGGCTGCTCCTATACACAGAGATTTCTCCACAGCCTTGTAATACCAGACAGTGAAACTGACCAGAGTGTAATTAGTGTGTCTACTGCTGCCTTGCTATGGAAAGGCATGCATTTGGCAAATGACACACAGCAGGGAGGTTGCAAACACTTTGGAAGATAGAGATAAAATTCAAAAGGATCTTGATAAAATGGAAAACTGGGCTATAGACAACAAAACGAAATTCAACAAAGACAAATGTAGGGTGCTACATTTAGGGAAGAAAAATCAAATGCACAAATATAGACTAGGGGTAACTGGCTTGGCAGCAGCACTGCTGAGAAGGATCTAGGAGTTGTGGTAGAGCACAAGCTCAGCCTGAGTCAACAATGTGATGCTGCAAAAAAAGAAAAAGCAATTTTAAGTTGCATTAACGGAGGCATAACATGCAAGTCACGGGAGGTGATAGTAACACTCTATTCAGCGCTGGTTAGGCCTCCACTGAAATACTGTGTCCAGTTTTGGTCATCAATGCATAGAAAGGATGTAGAGAAACTGGAAAGGATCCAGAGGCAAGTGACAAAGATTATCAAAGGGATAGAATGCCAGCCATATGAGCAAAGGCTGAATGAAACGGGTATGTTTATTTTGGAAAAGAGGCGATTAAGGCGGGAACATGATGATAATCTTCAAATACCTGGAAGGCTGCCATAAAAGAGATGGAGAACATTTGTTCTCTCTTGCCACAGAGGGAGGACAAGAGGCAATGGGTTCAAATTACAACATAGCAGATTTAGGACATTCTTCCTGAGATTTAATTTAACTGTAAGAACAGTAGGACAATGGGACAGACTGCCTACGGAGGCCATGGAAGCTCCTTCACTGGGGGTTTTCAAAAGGACGCTGGATAGCCATCTGTCTTGGATGGTTTAGACACAACAAATCCTTCATCTTGGGAAGGGGTTAGACTAGATGCTCCCCTGTGGTCCCTTCTAACCCTATGGTTCTATGATACCCCGAGTTATATGTTCTATGGTAAAAAATCCCTGTAACCCCTGCACTGGAACCAATTAAATGCCTGGTATAGGAGAGTATGGTTGACCTTCCGTGTGCTAAAGTTTAATAAACGTTCTGGCCTGCTGCTTAATTCCATGCATATATCTGTCCCCATTTCACCGCTGTGTCTGTGTCAATACACAGACTTCAGGGTTCTTGTAGTGCTTTCATTTCATAACATTATAAGTGCCTGACTTTAACACTGGAAAGGGAAGAGAGAAATAATCTTTTTCTTGAATATGAATAAAGTTGGAAATTTCAAAATGCAAAAAATAAATTTTAGGAAGTTTGTGCATCTCCCCATCCCTGCCCCAATCCTTTAAAAACAGTCAAGTTTGAGAGCTCCCTGTATCCAAGCAGTTTTATCAGGACTTTGAAAAGTTTTAGGATAATATGACCATGAAGTGCAATATAAAACATTTTACTCATGCTCTTTTTAGGTCATAATACTGGTAGAATCCTACCATTTAGGAATGGATAAGTCCTACTATATAACTGTGTCCACTGCCATGCAAAGACAGAACAGGACTGTTATGTCCTTGGGGCAGCCGGTGTAAGAAGCAATCACTTGAGGCCAGAGAGCAGGCAGCTAACCAAAACCTCCATTTTATTTACAGATATACAGAGAGCTCACACAGCCGGTTGAAACCGTCTGAGCTAACCCATAATAATCTAACTCAGTTGCCATAGCAACAAAAACCATGACAACCAAATACACAACATATTCCTCCCCCCCTAATAAGAACATCCCCTAAATAAAACACACACTAGACTAGAGAAGGAGGGTAGACTGCCTCCATTCCCGGCTAAACCCTGGGGATTATTTTGCGCCATAACCGTGGGTTCGCCCTAGCTAAAGATCCAGCTGATGAGGAGGCCTTCTGTCTCTAGGTGGATTACGGCGAACTTCTGGTGTTATTGCACCCGAAAGCACTAGGGGCTCAGGGTCCGCAGCACGAACAGGTGAGGAGGTGGTATCAGCTCGTGCTGGGCAAAGGGGTATCTCAGCCGCCGGCAGTAATGGAGGAGAACAGTCAGAAACAGGTGACTCGTGATTCGGTCCCTCACCAGAAGAGGTGAAGTCAGCCCCCTCAACTGCAGATGGGTCCTGAGGACTGGCATGACCTGGCAACAGCTGATCTACATGTCGCCGCCAGGTAAGATTCTCTGCAGTCCGGACTGTGTAGGAAACAGGTCCTGTTTGAGTGATGACTGTGGCCGGAACCCATTTAGCTCTGGAAGTATAATTCCGAGCCAAAACTGGCTGTCCCGGGCTAAAGGTTCGGTCTTTTGCTCTGGGTGCCCGTCTGATGACTTGATATTGCTGCTGATGTTGCACAATTTGTCGGGGTTCAGAAGGTTTCAGCAGATCAAAGCAAGTGCGCAGCTGTCGTCCCATCATTAGAAAGGCCGGAGATGCGTGGGTCGTAGCATGAGGTGTGTTTCTGTAGGAAAGTAAAAAGGTATCCAGACACTTTTGAATGGAGTGTTGTCCCCTTGCTGATTTCAAAGCGTTTTTCATTGTCTGCACAAATCTTTCAGCTAATCCGTTGGTGGACGGATGATATGGTGCTGACATGATATGGTGTATCCCATTTGCCTTCATAAAATTTTGAAACTCCTGAGAAACGAACTGCGGTCCGTTGTCGCTCACAAGTTGTTCTGGCAGACCAAAACGACTAAAGAGTCCTCGTAGTTTTTGGATAGTACTCTCTGCAGAAGTGGACTGCATTATAGAGACTTCTGGCCATTTAGAATGGGCATCTATTGCCACCAAGAACATGCTTCCTTCAAGGGGGCCAGCAAAGTCAACGTGAATACGTTGCCACGGGTTTTCAGGCCAGTCCCATGGGTGTAGGGGTGCCCACTGGGGTGCATTCCTCACACCCTGACATGACATACAAGCTTTTGCCTTCTCTTCAATAGCGCTGTCCAGTCCAGGCCACCAAAAATAGCTTCGTGCAATTTCCTTCATGCGCACTATTCCACTGTGACCGGAATGTAGCTGTTCCAACATCTGTGATCTCAGTGGTGGTGGAATAATGACACGTCTCCCCCACAACAAACAACCAGATTGGACCGATAACTCCGTCCGCTTGGACATGTAGGGAACAAGGTCGGATGAGACCGGAGAGGTTTGTCGAGATTTTCCATGCATCACCAGGTCCATAATGTGGGACAATACTGGGTCAACGCGAGTTGCCTTCTTTATCTGAGTAGCAGTGATGGGTGTATTCTCTACCTGTTCAAAGCAGAAGATTTCCTTTTGGGCACTATCTTGGTGTTTGACCGGCAAAGGCAACCTTGAGAGGCCATCTGCATTGCCGTGCAGAGTGGATTTCCGATATTTGATTTCATATGTGTGTGCTGAAAGTAACAATGCCCAACGTTGCATACGACTAGCAGCTAATGGGGGAATGCCTGTGTAGGGTCCAAAAATTGATGTCAGAGGTCGATGGTCTGTGAGAAGAGTAAATTTTCGCCCAAACAGGTACTGATGAAACTTCCGAATTCCAAAAACAATTCCTAATGCCTCACATTCGATTTGGGCGTAGTTAGTTTCTGCTTTGCTTAGAGTGCGTGAAGCAAAAGCAATAGGTCTCTCTTCTCCTGAAGGCATAATATGAGACACGACTGCTCCCACTCCATAAGGAGGCATCGCAGGCCAATTGCAGTGGTAAGGATGGATCAAAGTGCGTTAGAACTTCAGAATTTAGCAATGCATCCTTAGCTTTGTTAAACGCAACATCACAGGCTTCAGTCCACTTCCAGGCCTTGTTCTGCCCAAGGAGCTCATGAAGTGGTTTTAGCAGTGTGGCTAACTGTGAGATGAACTTTCCATAATAGTTCAGGAGTCCTAGAAACGAGCGCAGCTGGCTTACATTTCGAGGTGGGGGAGCCTCCACAATAGCTTTAACTTTTGCAGCGGCCTTATGAAGACCTGCAGAATCAATGATGTGTCCCAAATATTCAACAGAGGGCTTGAAGAATTCACACTTGTCTTTGCGAACTCGTAGGCCATACTCTTCCAGTCTTTGTAGGGTAGCCTCTAAATTCTTTAAGTGATCCTCTTCATTTCTTCCAGTGACCAGGATATCATCCAGATAGCACTGAACTCCTGACAAGCCACACAAGATCTGGTCCATAGCCCTCTGGAACAGGGCGGGAGCAGATGTTATTCCGAAGGGTAGGCGACAGTATCGATAAAGCCCCTTATGAGTCACAATAGTCAACAGCTCTTGGGACTTTTCATCGACGTGCATCTGTAAATATGCTTGACTCAGATCGATCTTACTGAACTTTTGTCCCCCAGCCAGGCCTGCGAAGAGGTCATCGATGCGGGGAAGCGGGTATTGCTCTGCACACAACACTGGGTTGACAGTGACTTTACAATCACCGCAAATCTTTCTTCACGATTGGAACAATAGGAGTGGCCCATGAGCTATGGGTAACTGGTATTAGGACTCCATTGGTGACCAGGCGCTCCAGATCTGCTTCAACTTTTGGCCTGATGGCATATGGCACAGTTCGGGCTTTCAGATATTTTGGTGGACTGCCAGGTTTAATGTTCAATGTCACAGTGATTCCCTTCATACTTCCCAAATCATCTCCAAAAACAGCAGCATGTTTCCTTAGTATAGGGGTTAGACTGGTTTCTTCTTTAGTCATCCGGTGCACTTCTGCCCAGTTCAGTTGAATCTTCCCAAGCCAAGACCTACCCATTAAGGCTGGGTAGTTACCTCTCACCACAAACAGTGGCAATTTAGCCACCTGTCCATTGAGCTCCACCTTAACATCAATAGTGCCCAGCATAGGCACAGCTTCTCCCGTATACGTTTTCAGAACAGTTTTTGTCGCCTTAAGCGGAAGATGCTGTAGCTTTTCTTTATACACAGTCTCGGAGATCAGTGAGACGGCTGCACCGGTGTCCAGTTCCATGCGTATACGTTTGCCATCCAATAATGGGGTTACCCAGTATTCATGTGAGCCCATTGCCAAAGACAAAACATGCAGTGGCACTTCCTCTTGTGAGGAGGTGTCACCTTGATCATCCTGGGTCTGCTCTAGGGTATGCAAGGTTCCTCTTTTTGTCGGCCAGACCACAGGCCTCTTTTTCTTTTGTTTACAGGCATACTCAATGTGTCCCTTTTTGCCACAGTGTCGACACACCAGATCCTTACACCAGCATTCTGATGCCTGGTGACCCAGCTTACCACAGCGGTAACATTCTTGACTCTGCACCGTTTTGTGGGTCAGTTCTTGTGACACTTTTTGCACCCTAGGGGATGCACCGATGTATTGTGCCTCCCTTGTAGCCAGTTCCATGGAGACAGCAATATCAACAGCCTTCTGTAATGTAAGCTGAGCCTCTGTCAGTAGGCGCTGCCGTATAGCTTCACTGCAGAGGCCACACTAACCTGTCACGCAGGGCATCATTTAACATCTCTTTAAATTCACAGTGTTCTGCTAGCTTTTTTAAAATGGCTACAAATTGTACAACTGTTTCATCTTCCTTTTGGTCTCTTTTGTGGAACCTATATCTTTCAGCAATTACCAGTGGTTTTGGGGAGAAATGAGACCCCAGGATTTCCACAATGTCACTGTAAGATTTAGTCTCAGGCTTAACAGGGTGCAGTAAGCTGTGTAGCAGAGAGTAGGTTTTAGCTCCTACAACAGTTAAGAATATTGGCACCTTCTTCGCTTCTGTAATGTCATTTGCAATACCAAAAAGCTCAAAACGCTCAGTATACACATGCCACTGCTCTGTATTCTCATCAAAAGGCTCCAGGGGCCTGGTCAGAGTAGCCATGATTTTTAGTTTCACTTTCACAGTCAGTGCAAACAAGCAGCTTTTTTTCTTTGTTTGTTCTTTACCTTAACTTCTACTTCCTTCTGTTACTGGAGCAGCACTGGAGTCTCACCCTCGTCGCCAGTGTTATGTCCTTGGGGCAGCCGGTGTAAGAAGCAATCACTTGAGGCCAGAGAGCAGGCAGCTAACCAAAACCTCCATTTTATTTACAGATATACAGAGAGCTCACACAGCCGGTTGAAACCGGCTGAGCTAACCAATAATAATCTAACTCAGTTGCCATAGCAACAAAAACCATGACAACCAAATACACAACAAGGACTGTCACCGAGATAAAGAATATTACTTTTGTAACAGAAAACTCTTATCTTCGCAACCAGAAAACTTAACAATTTTGTTGGCTGTGCAACCTTAATTCTGCACCCTTGTGCATGTGCATTATGACACAATCTTTTATTCTGATGAGTAAATACTACATTTTTCACAGAACAGTCTCATTCAGTGCACAGGATAGGCTGTGATCTGTGGATAATCAGAGTTGTGTAATGAATGAGTCCACTGCATGTAGGACCCTTGCTTCATTTGTTACAGAAGTTGGAAGGTGTGTAGTGAAGGAGGAAGGGAATTGCACAAGAGAAGAAAGTACAGTCCCCCAGTTATGACAGGTGAATGCTGCACTGGAGAATTGCATTCTATCCCTGCTTCTGCCACAGAATCCCATGTGATGCTGGGCAAGGCACTTAAACTAAACCATTCCCAGGTGGCCACTAATTGCGTTCCTCATTAACTAGATGCCTGACTTGAGACCCAGAGGCTAAGCACTCATAGCTGCAACTGAAGTCACTGGGAGCTTTATGTTGAACATAGGAATGAAGTGCTGTACAATGCTAAGTACTCTGAAAACTCAGATCCTAGGAGTCTCAAACTGGTCGTCCAAAATTAGTGGACACTTCTGATCTTAATCTCCCTGTGTCTCAGTTCCCCATCTATAAATAGGGAAACTACCACCTCCCATCTCACAGGGGTGTTGTGAAAATAAAATCATTAATCTTTATGAAGCGATCAGATGCCACAATGATAAGTGTCAGAAAAGCCCATGACAAAGTTAATAATTCTGTCTTTAGAGCAGGGTTTGAATAGTGTTCAATAACAAGGCCTGGGGCCACACATCGAACAATGAGGAGAAAATAAAATATTGAATAGTGGCTCATTAAGAGATGTGTCATGCATTCTGTGCCCCTGGAAAAGTTAGTATAGCCATGCCTGACTTTTTAATGCTTGACTTTGTAATCTTAATATTCTTTTAACATAGCTTTGCATATGTAATATAAGCAAGCTGTGTGCATACATAGGCATTTGTATGCTTGATGAGCTAATTACTGCATACACCGGGGCTGGAGTGTGTGAATACTCCTCTGTTTCTACTTTACTGTAATTTAAAAGACTAAAGTTTTCAAACACACATGTTCTTGGCATAGATGCAGTTTCCAACCCAAGTTCCTTTCTTGTATCTTCCAAGCATGGTTCAGAAAGAGTCTGAAATGGCCTAAGACAGTGGCGACTGAAGAAAGTTATTCACTGGTTTAAAAAAAAAGTATTCTGCAATGAAACATATAAGCCCCATGCTGACAACAAAAGGATTAACGAAACATATAGGCCCCACCCCACTATACCTGCAGCAAGGGCCAGGCATGGAGAAAGGAGGTAAAAGGAGGAGATCTAGCCCAGGTCAGGACTGCCTAGGAGGGAGAACTGAGTGCCGCTTCTCCTGACATATGAGAAATATTGGTGCAGCTCAGAGACTGAGGTGGCTTGCCAGTTGGATGGGCCCCTGCAGATGAGGAGACCTTGAGGGATCAGCTGATGCACGGACTGTTTGAAGACAAGCCCCGGATAGAAGGGTGGGATCTTACTGAAGTTTCATCAGACAACCCTGTTTTGGGTTATAGTTTTCAATTGCTGATTTCTTTTGGACCATAGCACCCAGGAGCAGGACTGAAGCATGCCTTAGTCAGAGAGCCAGAGCACCGCTCCCTCAGACCTCACAAGAACAGTGACCTACCAGCGAAAACCTGCAGCTGAGCAGTTCATGCCCTGCTGGGCCACAAAGGGGCATCACAGAGGCAAGGAGGACACACATTCAATACCGTTTTAGAGACCTTTCCTTTCCTGTTTGGCTGATGTGATATACCTATTTGGAAATCTCCCATAATCATGGATAAAATGCCACCAGATAATCTCATTAGAAACCTTAATTACAAAAAAGTGGGTGGAAAAGTATATGGCGGGGTGGGGGAGGGGAATCTTTCCCTGTCATTTTCATTACTGTGATGCTCATCACTAAGAGAGTCTGAAATTTGTGTATTTCCTTTCCAGTTAATTCTTCACTCTCCCCATTACACTTTACCAAAACCCCATATTGGCTCAACAATACTTCTCCAACAGCTTCTCCTCTTTCAATAATGAATTTATTAAAAAGGTATAGATTCATTTGATGTGTCATGATGTAGTTATCACTAACAGTAAAACAATTCTGAAAAGCACCTTATCGGTTCTCCCGAGAGCTCTCCCATCGGCAAAATTAAACAACCTCCAATGAACGGCGGTCCCTTGAAATATGTGTCAACAAATTATGCTAAACAATCTGTTCCACCTTGTATTTAGCTGTGATTCTCTAAGTACTTTTCCCAGACCTGAAAAACTCTGTAAACTTGAAAGGTTGTCTCTCTCACCAACACAAGTTGGTCCCATAAAAGGTATTATCTCACCCACCTTGTCTCTCTAATATCATGGGACCGACATGGCTACAATAACACTAATAGTGTAGACAAGGCGGTGCAAACTGAAACACAACTTAAGCTGGTCCTCCTGACTCACCCCTAGGCTTTAACTCAGCCCATTTAAAATGTGCTAAAGTCTGAATCATCTTGTTTACACTAGAATTTCTAGGACATGTTAATTAGAACACATTAGCTAGTACCTTTAAACCCTACTCCAGAGAAATCTCCAAGGTAACCATAACACAGTCTAAGCCCAACCTAAACTTCTTCCTAGTGTAGATGCAGGGTAGTGCCCTGTAGCTCAATTTAGCTGGCTGAGTTGTAGTGTAGGATCTTGCCTAGGCTAAACCGCAATTAGTCAAAATCAAACTAACTGTGTTATTCTGCAGTCCTAGACTAGTGACAGCTATTTTTTGTATTAATAAAAAGTGTCCCATGTTAGAAGTCTGATATCTTGTTACGCTGCAGGACTTGTAAATTGGAACTCACTATAAAACCATTAAAAGAGGAAATACCAAGCTACCTGAGACTAGCACTTTTATATGAACCCTTATCTCTGAAATCATAGTATCATCCCCCTGGGGGAAAAAAAAATCACATATAACATACACATTACATCATTCCCCAGTATGCAAATACTTACTACTCATGTACTGCTAAGCTCAGAGTTAAGACTTCACGTGTCAGTGTGATGGTGAGTAATAAGGTGTGTACATTGTGTTACAGTAAATGTTTGAGGTGTATGGAACTTAGTGTACAGGAGAACAAGTGGGGAATGTAACATGTGGGGTTAAGGTATGTTAAAGGACGATTCCCCTTAAGGAACAATAACTGGGTTTTTTTGTTTGTTTTGTTTTTCCTTTATGAAAATATATCAACACATCTAGATGTATGTAGTATATATTAACTAACACACACACACAAAAATTTGGTTACAGCAACAAGTCTTCCTTTCACTGACCTTATTTTCCCCCTTAGGCTCTGCTTTGCATCATTAACGAGAGCTAAAAAGAAATTTCTGAGTGCAGATTCCATGACTGGCAAAGATCTAATTGGCCTTACTACTTCACCAGAGCATTCAACATGAGAAACTTTTCTGTCAAGCTACACACATACAAAAATGGATTCTTGCTAGCTTAATTGCCCAAAGCTTGAACTCATGCACAGGTCAATTCCAATACTTGGTGCTGAGAAATGAGTTAAAGGACTGTATACAGAAGGGATTATAGTCATGACAGATGACAATATAAAAACAATCCAGTGCTTCATCTTGGGAATGGAATTAACTTTGCTTTTCATGCTGTTTTCTCTCCAGTCCATTACCTGAAATCCTGAAGGTGGCTATTCTGATCTAATATTTGCAGCTCCAGCACCATTTTTACACTAATGGCTAAATAAACTAAGTTAAGGGGGAATTCTAGTTAAAACTGGAATTTAGAGAAAGGTTGGAGATGAGTGCAGGGGACAGACTTTGTCTCTAAAATAACTTTATCCTGGAAACTTTGTGATCAGTTTGTATGAGTCTGAACAGGTTAATGATTTTTAAAATATTTAAAAAGTTTAAAGTTAAAGTACACCCAATAAATCCATGAATAAATCCATGAGGTTTGTTTGGTTGGAAGATGGGGTCTGTTTGTTCTTTTATTCTACATTTGTAAAAGAACACTTGATCAGCTCCAGATGTACTGGAAACAAAACTGGTTAAGGTCAGAATATCCATAGAAACAGGGTTGTTCTCTAGAAAAAACAAACATCCCAGAGCTAAAAGGCCATAAACGGCAAGACAAACCGTACTTACAAGAATACAAATGTTAGAGACTTTGCTCACATAAAAAAAAAAAAATATAATTAAATCTGATGGTTCAGCAGTTTAGAGATTTCAGGTATTAAGATTTTAATTAATAGCCTACATCTAAAAGTAAATGTAAACAGTTGAAAAATGAAACACTGTTGAGAGAAATACTTCCAGTAAGAAATGCAATGAAAAACAGTTTGAAATGAGAGAGGTGGGGAGGGATGTCTAAACAAATTTTGTCCTAATATGTAAAAAATGTGTTGACATAATAAAATGCATCTCCCTTGTGACAGTTCCAGATAATTTTGCTGAGCTAATTTAGAAACCATGAAAACATAATTACTTCCATTTGAATGCTTAACTAATGCTGTGAGGCAGGGTTTTCTGCTGACAGGGCCCTAGAGGATTTTCAGTACAGTAAATCAACCACCTGGGTGAAAACTTTGAAATCTAGCCCCTTTACAATCTGCTGGTTAAGAAACACCCTCATCTCTGTCACTTTTCATGTCTCACATCGTCTGAGATTTAAAAATTGAAGAGTTCAAAAGCTACCTGCTTGTTAAGTTAGTAATATTGTTATCAAAGCTAGTGAGCAAACATTAATAGATATTTCTATCTTCTCATAATCACTGAAGGGAGACCCAGTGCGCACACCTTTAATCTTCCCACCAGGTGTTGGAATCTGACACAGGATCACGAAGCTACTGCATTTTTCAGATCTGGTTTTAAAATGCTCCTGTGGGATTCCACACTAGAAAGGAACACACCACCCATGCTGCTGCTTGTCCTCTAAACAGGGCTTAAAAAGTGACTCTGGCAAGAATCACAGAAAAATGAAATTGAAGGGCAGGGGTCTCAAGGTGGTGGCAGAGAATCCCAGTGATGTTCTCAGTATAGTAGTTCCCAAACTATGGTCTGTAGAGAGCTTGCTGGTCACATGAGGCTGGCTGGCTTTCCTCCTCCTCCTGTCAGCTACTGCACTGCATTAGAGAGCTAGAATTAGATTCAGTACATTCCTAATATTACTTTTACCTGTGAGCAACTGCTGTAGTAGCCACAGGGGTGTTATACAGTTGTGAATAAGAGGTGGTTCATGAGGTTCTCTCTATTAAGATGCTATGAAAAATTGAGAACCCTTGCCGTAGGACAGAGTAAAGGAGCTCCATGTTCTACCACCTGTTTCTCTGATCCATGAAGTCGCTCTACCCATCATTGCAAATGGTTAAACACCTTTGGAAAGGTTTCCATGAGGCATCATGCCACAAAATGGTCACAGCAGCATTTAGCTCTCTAGTCGTTAATCACCACGTGGGAGATCTTAAGCTTTCACACAGGCCCACCTGCACTGACTGACTGAAGGAGAAGAAGAAATAATAGGTTGTAAAGGCTCTGTACCCAAGACCTTAGACCTGCCACAGGGTGTGTCTAAGGTTGAGAGAGCCTAAAGGCTGAGATTCAAAAACAATGCCAAGCTGAAAACATCTTGATCCTTCTGCAGTAAAAATGTTCACACTTTTATTTAGAAGCTAAGTGAAGGACAGGAGTGATAGCAAGTAACACCCATAAAATAAGAATAAATACTGAACACTTGATATTTTACTTCTTATTGTGATAGAAAGAAAATTTGCAGAAGAGATCCAGACATAGTAATTATCTGCCAAACCTTTTAAAGAGGCCAGAGGGAGCTAAGCCCAAAGGAGTTTGAGGCTTGGTTCCAGTGTATTTTCTCCACCAACTGAAGAAATTATTTATAACTAAGACAATTCTGCGCTCACCAATCCCACACACCCACACACTAGGTGTTTTAGCTTTTAGCCAAGTTAAAGAAGAATCCCAGTTCACGCTAAAATACTACATCCTCCACTCCAATTATTATTATTATTTTATTTTTTATTATTTTTATTCCTTATGCAGGTTTTTAATAGTACTCCAGATGTGTTACTGAGGCTAAGAAATGGGTGCTGAATATAAAACCAGGAAGTAGACAAGGGGGGAAAGAGAACCAAGGCAGGTTGCAAGGTTCACCTTGAATCTTACAATACTGCGTTCAAGTTACACAAATGAACAGCCACCAACCCAAAATTAATGTTATACAACTGAGTCAAAGATGAGCAAAATTTCAATAAAATGACTCTTTAGTCCATGCTGGACTAAATAATTAATGTGTAAAAATTGCTGATTTGCAAATACAATTTGAAACAGCCATCGAAAGATACAGAACCACCTCCATAACAACAGGAGAGCCCGCTTGCTCTGCAGGTAGTAAATAACGTGCTTCACAAAGTCCACTTCCTATGCCATTGTCGCAGCTGCTTTTCCCCATTCAGACTATTCACTGGAATACTGCTCTATTCCTGTTGCAACACAGTTTTTTTGCAATAAATCTTCTGTCTCCACAAATCTACACATTCACATTTGTGATCCATTTCAGTTTATCAGTCTTGAATGAAACAGAAGTTTGCATTGCCCCAACTCCCTCAAAAAGCAGTTAAGGCATAAAACACACAAAACGAGACACAGAGCATTTTGAATGAATGGTGACTCTTCTGAAGGGGCACATTAATCTACAGTGGAGTACAGAACATTGCTAACACTAAGGTTAATTAAGAGAAACATCTCCTAACACACAACATTCACTCAGTCAAAGGCCCCGATCCTGGGATGCAACTGAGGAGTGCACAGTACAACTCAGCGGGAAAGGTGTGTGAACAGATGGCTTCAAGTTACCTTTGCATTTCCCCAATCCTATCTATTCATCAGGCCTGCCTATGGCATAATTTACAGCGCCCTTTTGGCTGCTCTAAATTATGTCATCTACTAATGGCACTACAGCATATACAGATCAGGAAGAAGACAGACTGAGCCACATTCCCTATACCAGACTGAGAAATAAGGAGTCACATATGAGCCACTATGCCACCTCTGCACCACCAGAGGAACCCCAAGTAGTTAGCTATACACAAAATGGCCCTAACATAAGGGAAATTCCGGGCCTAAATGTGTTGAAATAGTCAAGTAGAGGGAGTGAATTGTGTATTTATATTAATGACCAAAAATTTGTCAGACAATGTGAAATTAACCATTTGTCATCAAAAAGTAATAGAAAAAATGTGACATTCAGAATGTCTGCTAGTTCTTGGCTTACTGCGCATTTGCAGGGAAAAGCCTGGGAGACCGGTATGTGTTTAAGCAACTGATCTCACAAAGGTAGCATGACAGCAGGAGGCAAGCAAGGTGATGCTGATCACAGTATTGATGGGGAAAGAGGAGACAATTAAGAGGAAGGAAATACAGGATCTTAAGGGAGGGAAAAGGACCAGCTCTCCCAAAAGAAAACAGGGCCAGCTTTTCTTAGGCAGGGCCAGCTTCCCCTTCCTGCTAAACTTCTGTGTGTGTGTTTTTTAACCCTTCCCTAACACACACACCACCCCATAGTTTAGTCTGCAAAGCAAATTCCTATTTCACCTGTCTGATGGGGAAGAAAAAAACAAAATGAAGGAGAGAAATCTTACCCTCCCACAATGACAAAACCACTCTTTAAAAAACAGAATTATTAACATAACTCCACGAAGCTAAACATTAGGGGAAAATTCTCTGTTTCCCCATATTCTCTAAAACAGTCAAAATAACCTATAATCCATTGTTTTGGTGATGCTGGCCATTAAAAATGTATGTTCATGAGCTTTGGTGTTGCGCATGACATTTGCCATTCTGCTCCACAAAAGATGGCACCTTTTTCCTTAGGAATAAATAATAATAATAAAAAAAATATACAGTCAACATGACAACCAGAGAACTAATACTAACTCCAGAAAGACAGGAATAGTTCAGTGCCTGTCATACTACTGTGTGTGATTATATCTGATCACTCTTCTGTTCTCTGAGCTATTTCACAACAAGATAAATGCACCACATTTTCAGAAGCTAATTGTACAAAATAGCTATTAAGGAACAAACAATTATCATTCTTCAGCAGCTCAAGTTATATAATTAAAGGCCAAGCACAGTACCAACGTTACTTTTAATTTGAGGCATGTATTTTTAATGCCCCTATAAAGCTCATTTTCTGATGGAAGGGTTATCAAATGGCAGGAAAAAATTGCATATATAAAATATCAACCTATCACCTCATAGATTGTATTTCAAGTCGATGCCAAACTAATAAGCAAGAGGGGTGTTCTCACCTCTAACCTTCTGTAGACAAAATGCCACCATAAAACGAACACAATTGACTGGGCTAATTGGCAATCTCTGCTCTCAAAGGTCAGCCACCTTCCATTACTGTAAACCAAGTTACTAGGGAACACAAGTAGAATAGGATATAAAACTATATTTACAAATTCCTTCTTTGAACTGTAACAATGTACATTTAAAACAAACATTGTATTAAGCACTCAAGTGTTTCTCATGCCTATAGATGGGATTATATGTGTCACGGTTAATGTCATAAAATTCTATATTACTCTCAATACTTTGGGACTAATAATCCTATATATTGCTACACAATGTAAAAGGGGGCTTTGAAGTGGGAGTAAAATATATTTAGATCCATGTTAAATTCTCTTTTCACAACTACTGTAATGTAGATCATAGAATATCAGGGTTGGAAGGGACCTCAGTCATCTAGTCCAACCCCTGCTCAAAGCAGGACCAATCCCCAGACAGATTTTTGCCTCAGATCCCTAAATGGACCCCTCAAGGATTGACCTCACAACACTGGGTTTAGCAGGCCAATGCTCAAACCACTGAGCTATCCCTCCCACCAAGGTCTTGGTGTAAATGACAGTTAGTGAAACCAATAAAACTGCACCATTGAGATGCAAAATGCCAGCAGAGAGGATATTTCAGAAACTAGAATCGAATACAACTGGCCAGAAAGCAATTCTGTTTTGTGACAAAAATTCAACTTTTGAAATTTGTTTTCATTCCAATGCACAATGTAAAAATTGTGAAGAAGAGATTGTGCCACTCCAGAATATCCAATGGCCTGGTAGCTGAGCACTCACCCAGGGGATGTGGGAGACCCAGGTTCAAGTCCAAACTCTCCATTGAGATAAGTGTTCTAACCACCAGACTACTGGATTTCATTGTGCATTGGAATGAAAACAAATGTCAAAACTTCATTATTTTTTTCCCTCATGAAATGGAATAGTTGTTTTCCAGCCAGCCCTATTCGCTTCTAGCTTATAACGTATCCTCAATCAGGGCTGGCTCTGTCTGATTTGGAGCAGCCATTTGAACCTGGGTCCCAGCTGAGTGGCCTAACCACCAGGCTATTGGTTCCCCCTTCCCTCCCGCCGCTCCCCCCCCTACATCCTGAACCAGAGAAAACTTCCTGACACCATTTGTGTCAAACTCAATCAATGCCTGCAAAACATCCTTTCAGCAAAAGGGCATTTTTCAGAGAAAAGTTTTATCGAACATTTTTCAACCAGCTTTAGAAGCAAAGCACTTGCTGTGCTTTGATACCCTAGACCAGTGTTTCTTAACGACTGGTCCGTAGACCAGCACTGGTCCCTGAGGTCTCCCTGACAGTTTAGGAAGGCAGCAAGCCAGTCCCTGGTATCAAAAAGGTTGAGAAACACTGCCTTAGGAATGTAGAGTCTGCCAATTTTCAAAGGGTGCAAAATCTATCCCTTTGCAGAAGATTGTCCTCATTAGCAAGAATGGAAATGGAAAAAAAAAAAGAAAGGGAAGAGGATTAAGAAAGAGAATATCCAAGCTGAGCAGAGAATTTAAAATAATTCGTTTTTCTTGATATTGCATTTTGTGTCCAGTTATGGGTGTTATATAAATAGAAGTTATTAATACAACATTGTAATGACGGCTCATCTCAAAATAGTCTCTCAAAATAAACTAAATCCACAAAACCTCAGGCTAGTACTGTAAACAAAGATCACCAAATACCACAGAAGAATAAGTAGATTCATTTTATGTACAGTCCTGCACACAATACGTATTTATAATTCTTTCAGAGCATCTTTAAAAGTATGTTCCAAAGTTTCTCTCTATGCACGAGAAGCTATCATCGGTTCAGTTAATTGTTTCTTCTGTTGTCCTTCAATTCTCCGTGAGTGTTCAAAGAAAAAAATCACAAGACTGGAGTCCACCCTATATCCAAAGTTCAACCGGACATACATGATGTCTTTCAGAAGCTTAGAGGGGACCTTTGTACCCTTCTGGGCATGTCCATACTAAGAAAAAAGGTGGTTTCTTATCACATATTAGCTAAAGTATGGTAAAAAAAAAATCCACCTTTTTTCTTAATGAAGACACGGCCTTTATGGTATTTCTCAAGAGGTTCTCATGTATTTACAAGTACAACCATTAATAAGTTATGTTTCAGTAATCTGTGTTTTTAAGTCATTCATTCAAAAGGTTTGCCCCCAATAAATTCAACTCCTGCCTCGTTCCACTTTGCAGTAAAATAGGCCTTTTCCATTGCTGCTATATTTGTGAAGCCTTTAAACCAATCTGAAATAACAGGCAAGGAGTCTGTCTACACATTTCAGTTATTCTATGTTTAGAAGATGGGATGATGCAAATGAACTTGCATGTATATTATTTTATATACACACCCACACACTCACTCTAAACTTGTGGAACAGCCATCAACCATGTGCAGCAAGCAGAGTTTTGGGTCATAGTGAACACTAATTATGCTTAAGTGATGAATGCTGATGAATTGTAAAATATTGGATGGCATTTAGTGGCACTGTGGTAACAAATGCAGAAGAGATCTTTTGCCACTTGGCAACAGAGGCATCTGGAGGAGCTATCTGGAGTGTTTAATGCTCTTTTGTGATGAGCTGTCATACTCAACTTTCTGATGACAAGCATCTGTCCTGCGTGGCTTTATTTTTTCAAAACTTCTTCCATTGATCTACATGGTAAACATCAGACTCTTCTCTCCTTTCACCCTCTTTGTTGTTGTCATCTTTTGTCCACCCAACTCCTCCCATCAACCTTCCTCTCTGATTTCAACTCGTGGCTCTCTCCCCACCCCTCCTCCTCACAAACTCCCACACTCATCCTCACTGACTTCAACTTCCATGTTGATGACTCAGACTACCCCTTACCTGCACACTTCCTCAGCCTCACATCTCCATTTGACCTGGGGCCCTTGTTCAACACTCCCATTCAACAAAATGGCCATTATCTTGACTGGATCTTCACCAAGCAGTGCTGTCTCTAATCTCTCTGTTGCTGAATTCCCCCTCTCTGACCCATCAGCCACCCCACCACCTTACACACTGTTGTATCAGCCTTCCATGAATACCAGTCCATCCGCGTTAATGACTTCTCATCTGCCCTCTTTTCTCTTTCTTCCATTAATATGGTTGTTGACTCTATCCATGCCTGTCTTGTTTGCACAGCATCTATTACAATGGTCCATGCCTAAGACCCATAGGCATTGTGGTAATACTACTACTGTGAAGCAAGGCTATATCACTTATTTTACCACTGATAAGAGTATAGCAGACTAAACTCCCCCTGTACATCATGAGTTTATAGGAAAACATTCTGTACATTGCTGTTCAATCGGATATTTCAAAAACAAAGTTAATATCCATGAAAAAGCATAACATTCTTTGGCAAGCATCGGCTAACCCCAATAAAGCCAGGAACAGAGTTCCTTGTAACAACCTTTTATATACTTGAATACTGTTATGTCCCCTCTCAGGCTTCTCTTTTCCAGACTAAACAAACCCAATCTTTTCAATCTTCCCTCATAGGTCATGTTTTCTAGACCTTTAACCATTTTCGTTGCTCTTCTCTGGACTTTCTCCAATTTGACCACATCCTTCTTGAAATAGGGCAACTAGAATTGGACACAATCTGCAGTTGAGGCCTAACCAGCTCAGAGTAGAGTGGAAAATTACTTCTCATGTCTTGCTTACAACACTTCTGCTAATACATCCCAGAACGTTTGCATTTTTGCAACAGTGTTATACTGTTGACTCATATTTAGCTTGTGATCCACTATGACCTCAAGAACTCTTTCTGCAGTACTCCTTCCTAGGCAGTCATTTCCCATTTTGTATGTGCAACTGGTTGTTCCTTCCTAAGTGGAGCACTTTGCATTTGTCCTTATTGAATTTCATCCTATTTACTTCAGACCATTTCTCCAGTTTGTCAAGATCATTTTGAATTTTAATCCTATCCTCCAAAGCTCTTGCAACTCGGTATGATCCACAAACTTTATACGAGTACTCTCTATGCCATTATCTAATCATTGACGAAGATACTGAACAGAACCTGACGTAGAACTGATCTCTGTGGAATCCCACTCGATATGCCCTTCCAACTTGCCTGTGAATCACTGATAACTACTCTCTGGGAAACGTTTTCCAACCAGTTATCCACCCACCTTATAGTAGCTCCATCTAGATTCTATTTCCCTAGTTTGTTTGTGATAAGATCCTGCAAGACAAGTATCAAAAGCCTTACTAAAGTCAAGATATACCATGTCTACTGCTTCCCCCACCCCATCCACAAGGCTTGTTACCCTGTCAAAGAAAACTATCAGGTTGGTCTGACAGATTTCTTCTTGACAAATCCATGCTGACTGTTACTTATCACCTTATTATCTTCTAAGTGTTTGCAAATTGATTGCTTAATTATTTGCTCCATTAACCTCAACCCCTCAGAGGTGTCTGCCAATCTGATCTATAGGAAAATTCCTTTCCAACCCCGAATATGATGATCAGTTAGACCCTATGCATGTGACCTAGATACCTGGGAAATAATTCTCTGTAGCAATTCAGAGCCCTCCCTATCTAGTGTCCCATCTCTGGCTGCAGGAGATATTTGCTAACAGCAGTCACAGATGGGCCATATGACATTGTAGGCAACCTAATCTTCAGACATCGCACAAGTTGTATTCTGCTTCCTGAGCACACGTTAGTGTAGTCTCAACTCAGGACACTTCAGAAAACACTAAGCTCATATTACAGTAATGTGAATTGTTCAAGTTTTCCAGATTTCCCCTTAGTTATATATTACATATTAGTGTTTCAGTTTGGAGCTGGGAGAGCAGTAATTTGCTTTTGTTTCTTCACTAAAGCTGTCCCAATTAATGCCACTTTCCTTAGCCTTCAAATTTTTGTTTCTACTCCCCATTCAGGTGTGAATAGCATCCACTTTTTCTGTCCACATCATCAATAGTTGGATACAAAGGGGGAAATTCTGCCTTCACCTGAAGTAAATGGGGTGTGGGGCAAACTTTGGCCAGCAACACTATTTAGTTTCCTCCAGACTTAACTTCAGAACCAGGGTCTCTCTGTATTCGCTTCTATTACTATCTGCTACAATCCCACTCTCCTCTTGCAGCTGCAAATGCTTGTGAGAAGAGTTGTGCAAACATTTGGTTATGAACCCAAATCTCAGCTCAGGTTTGCAAAAAATGTAAGTTACATTCACCAATTGCAGCATTAAGGGCTCTAACTAGATCCTATCACTCTTTATATAGCACCAGTAATCATTCTCTTAATGGGGTATGTCAGTCCTGCTGTTGCAATCACCATTTTGTCACAGGATAAGGCCTAAGACACACAAATTGAACCAAGCTGATGAGGAATCCATACATTTTTAGAAATTAGTGAACATATTTGCTAAATTCACACACCACACTTTTTCCTTCAAACCACTCTGTGCTAAAACACTGAGTGCTGAATTTTGCATTAATCACTCAGTCAGGTTAGAGAGAAATTTAATTTGTGCTAATGATACAGAGGATAAACAGAATAAATCTGAAGAGTAACTAATTGATATACACTATATGCATATACATTATTATAAATAAATATATTATATTAAAGGATACTTATAAAATTTAAGAAAAGAAAGATTGTGTGATTAAGCCCTACATCTCATAATGGCATAATGGTCCAGAGGATCAGTCAGTCAGCTAAAAATATCGAGACTATTATTTCTGAAAAGCAATCTGCAATTGTAAACCTAAGCAGTAGATACAGTTCTTTATTGATGTTTATTTTACACCTCAACTTCTGAGATTTGAACACAGAAACTATTCCCAGAGTAAATATTTTTTAAATAAATACACCACCACAAAACCTGCCCTTTATTGTTTGTATCATTTCTCTTCTACCATCATTTGCTGAAACTACTTTAATTTAGCTCATCCTGGATAGAGGTCTGTGAGGATGGTTAAATTATTAAGTTATCAGATAGTCAACTCCTATCTTCTGTACTGATGGGGACAAAATAGTTACAGTAACCAAAACTGACACTTATCCCAACAGGTCATTAATATTCATTGGTTATCATTAAAGTCAGTATTTGCCAACGGATACAACGGAATGGTATTGGAGATGGTATAGTTCTTCTCTCAAAGTTTAGAAGAAGAAATAACTAAGGTGACTTGACACATTGCTTTTTTTTTAAACTGTGATCGCAGAATGCAGCATGTAGGACATGGCCAGTCGCAGTGTTCACCCTCTAATTCCCACCCCCGTCTCTGCATAATTACCGTTTTAATGATTGGTGCAACTTGGTATATTGAATAAGTGATCTTGTCCCTTGACACATCCTGCTATCCTTGGCTTAAGTCTAATCAATCCTGCACACAAAAACAAAGCTAAACATCACAGGACTGACAAAAGTAAATTATGAACACGGGAAATGCAAACCAAAAGAAAGAAAACTCTGTGATCCATCTCAGTGTTGTAAACAAGTCTTTGGATGTATAAAAATGCAAGGCGTTTGTTAAACAATAAATTTAGTGGATGTCAGAATATCTAGGCAACTGAGGTGTAATTCCTCTTGTGCTTGAAAGGTATGTAGAACAATCCCTTACTAGCAGCCATGATTTTTCTTTTCCTCCTTCCTGTTTATCTTTTATTTACTGCCTTACTGTAAGTTGTTGAATACCTCAATTTTTAAATCCAATACACACCACTGAGAGAAAATGCTTTCATTGTTTGGCGCCGCAGTATTTATATTTTGTTTTTTCTACTGACAGTCTATTACTACCATCATTTTTGACAACGCAAAATATGAAACGTCAAGTATTACTGGATAGCTTTAACTATATTTTCTTCACTTGTTCCAAGAATTTCAGCTACAAAACATACTGAAGCTTGAAAGGTGGGAAAAGGGCAGATAAATTCAAGACTGTATATTATTTCTAGTATAATTAATTGCTTGGATTGAAGGATCATCCTGATTTCTAGCTATTAACAGGAACTGTACAGCTCAGCTGGAATTTATGGTGGGACACTGTAGAAATTTCACTGTTCAACATGAAAAAGTGCATTTGCTCCACATCCAAGAAGCAAAGAATTTCCATGAGAGCAATAAGGAAGAGACTGGAACACAGTTATCATTCAATAACCTCCGGGTGAGGAAATTAAACACGTCTCTGCACAACTTAGAGGTGTTCAAATATCTCCTCATGACCACTGCTCCTTCGAATACCACACTACTTCAATTACGCATTAAAGAAACATGAACACAGCTTAGTTGAGGAGCTTCTTAAATTGCTGTTTATAATCCTTGATAGTGAATTAACTGAACCCACATTTATCAGTGAGTACCAAATGGCAGTCATTTGCTGATGATGTCAAGTCAGTGTTCTGCTTAGTTGGAGGGGGAATAAAAAAATACTAAGGCCATGTCTATATATACAGCGCTGCAGATGTACCAATACAGCCGTGCGGCTGCAGTGCGTCTGGTGAAGACACTCTATGCCAGCAGGTGAGCTCTACCGTCGGTATAATAAAAGTACCTCCGCAAGCAGGAGAAACGTCTCCTGCCAACATAACGCTGTGCACACACACAGGGGGTGGGAAGAAAGCACCACCCAGCCTAGTTCTGCCTCCAGCCGAAGCTCCAATCCGCCCCCAGCCCAGCTCTGTCCCCAGCCACAGCTCCACCTTCAGCCCAAACTCCTCTGCTGAGCCAACTGTGCAGTAATGGGGGGGGGGGGGGGGGCATGGACAGATTCTATTACTGGTAAGGGAGGCATGAAAAGAGAAGTTTGAGCGCCACCGCTGTAAATGAACAAAAGGAATGGAAAGCACCAATTGCAAAAAGCACTGACTACTGGGCACTTAATGTAGTTTGTGCAACAGAAAAATGTGCATGTCACTGCCTACAATATACTTAATCTCAATCCTGAACACTTTGAAAGGTTTGCCAAATGCTAATGGTAAAACAAAGCACATCTTACATTAATGGCAACTGAGGAAAACCTCCAATGTATTGTAAACAAGGCAGGGAGTGGAAAGTCATTATTTAAAATGTATCCAAAATCAAAGCACCCTTGTAACCAGGTGTGTAGCTGGGGCAAGTAGAAGGTTTTGACCAAATCTGGCTAGCGTCCTCTAGTTTGCATCATACTTATGCAGATAAAATCTTGCAAATGCAGGTAGCATTTCCAGAAATATATGTTTTCTGTAAATATCTCTAACTCTACTGTCGAACGTTACACAGAAAATGGGGAACACAGGACAGCTATTTTTATCCAGTAAAAATACCATTTTAATGGCTTTGAGTTTATAATAAGAACCACACACCAAGTCCTCCCACAGATCAATTTACTGAAATTTATATCCACTGAGTGAATCTAAAAATGACCACTTGAAAACAAAGCTTTTTATGGCAATTGATATATATACACAACAATCTCTTTAAAATTAAAAGACACAAGAAACTTGAATAAAGAAAATCATAGGGCTTGCGTACATGGGGACATCCAGGAAAATTAATCCGAATTATAGACTCAGACTTTAAGGTCAGAAGAGACCATTATGATCATCTAGTCTGACCTCCTGCACAATGCAGGCCACAGAATCTCACCCATACACTCCTGTAACAAACCCCTAACCTATGTCTGAGTTATTGAAGTCCTCAAATTGTGGTTTGAAGACCTCAAGCTGCAGAGAATCCTCCAGCAAGTGACCCATGCCCCATGCTGCAGAGGAAGGTGAAAAACCTCCAGGGCCTCTGCCAATCTGCCCTGGAGGAAAATTCCTTCCCGACCCCAAATATGGTGATCAGTTAAACCCTGAGCATGTGGGCAAGACTCACCAGCCAGCACCCAGGAAAGAATTCTCTGTAGTAACTCAGATCCCATCCCATCTAACATCCCATCACAAACCACTGGGCATACTTACCTGCTGATAATCAAAGATCAATTGCCAAACTAATTGCCAAAATTAGGCTATCCCATCATACTATCCCCTCCATAAACTTATCAAGCTTAGTCTTAAAGCCAGATACGTCTTTTGCCCCCACCACTCCCCTTGGAAGGCTGTTCCAGAACTTCACTCCTCTAATGGTTAGAAACCTTCGTCTAATTTCAAGTCTAAACTTCCTAGTGTCCAGTTTATATCCATTTGTTCTTGTGTCCACATTGGTACTAACCTTAAATAATTTCTCTCCCTCCCTGATATTTATCCCTCTGATATATTTATAAAGAGCAATCATATCCCCCCTCAACCTTTTTTTGGTTAGGCTAAAGAAGCCAAGCTCTTTGAGACTCCTTTCATAAGACAGGTTTTTCCATTCCTTGGATCATCCTAGTAGCCCTTCGCTGTACCTGTTCCAGTTTGAATTCATCCCTCTTAAACATGGGAGACCAGAACTGCACACAGTACTCCAGATGAGGTCTCACCAGTGCCTTGTATAACTGTACTAACACCTCCTTATCTTTGCTGGAAATACCTCGCCTGATGCATCTTAAAACCGCATTAGCTTTTTTCACGGCCATATCACACTGGTGGCTCATAGTCATCCTGTGATCAACCAATACTCCGAGGTCCTTCTCCTCCTCTGTTACTTCCAACTGATGTGTCCCCAATTTATAACTAAAATTCTTGTTATTACTCCCTAAATGCATGACCTTGCACTTTTCACTATTAAATTTCATCCTATTACTATTACTCCAGTTTACAAGGTCATCCAGATCTTCCTGTATGATATCCCGGTCCTTTTCTGTGTTAGCAATACCTCCCAGCTTTGTGTCATCCTCAAACTTTATTAGCACATTCCCACTTTTTGTGCCAAGGTCAGTAATTAAAATGATTAAATAAGATTGGTCCCCAAACCGATCCCTGACGAACTCCACTAGTAACCTCCTTCCAGCCTGACAGTTCACCTTTCAGTATGACCCGTTGTAGTCTCCCCTTTAATCAGTTCCTTATCCACCTTTCAATTTTCATATTGATCCCCATCTTTTCCAATTTAACTAATAATTCCACATGTGGAACCATATCAAATGCCTTACTGAATTAACTAAAGGTGTGACTTTTAAATGGATTAGTTAAACTGTATTAAAGTCACATGCGAATGCTGTTATCCAGAATTAAAGTGGCCTTAATTTAGTTTAGTTTAATTTAGTTTAATTCACTTTGGGAGTAAACTGAATTAAGGCCACTTTAATTCTGAATGGCGGGTTTAATGTGGTTTAACTAATCCACTTCAAATTCACACCTTTATTTAATTTGGATTACCTTTCCTGGATGTCCTTGTGTAGACAAATCCTTTGTCACATAAATCTGAATTTACACACAGCTATCACTCTAATCCTCCTGCAATTATTTTATCTCCTTTTCACCGTTTAAACAACAAGACCAGAGACTATGAAAAATATTTTTGGCCATGTAACATGTCGTTCAACAATAAAGCATGGCAAGAGCATTTAATAGTAGTAATTACTGAAACTAAAGTAGTGGTGACTTTTACTGCACATACTATAGTAAATGACTTGTCCAAAAATGATTTGAGAATTAAACATTAAGACAGACACTTCGAGAGGAGACAGTGTAGGTGCCAACACTAATTTTTAAGAAAATAATTTTGTATTTTCCATGTTAACCCTCATTTCTAATCAAATCAAGTTAAAATGTACATTGAAAAGAGACATTGTCAAGATAGAAGTCACCTTTAAAGGTCTCTACATTTCTACTAGGTTAAGAGAAAAACACAGATAAGCTTAATTTTTGTACCTATGCTGTCCCCTTAAAAGATTTTTAAAAGCCTTCTACCCCTTCTACTTAAAATTTCTCCCTTTCGTTCATGAGAAATCAGTTTCAAATACTATAACTACAGAACAAAACACCAAATCTTAAATTTCTTATGAAGTTCATAATCATAGAATCATGACATTAATAACACTATGGATTTGTACAGCACATTCCATTCCATGACTCTCAATAAATTTTATACTAATGAATTTTGCCTCATTGCACACTTGGGAAGTATCTTCATTATATAGATGGGGGGGGGGGGAGGAGAATCAGTATTTAAATGATTTGTCCAAAATCAGAGTCAGAAAGATGTCCTAAATATCAAGTCCATGATTCAGCAAAATACTTAAATCACATGCTTATCATCTTTAAGCATATGCTTAAATCCCATCAAAGTCAATGTGACTTAAGCAAGTGTTTAAAGTTAAGCACACATGCTTCAGTGCTTTGTTGACTAGGGATGGTTTGCTGAATAAGGTCTAAATCTCATCTCCTAACCACGAGACGATGTGTTTTCTCTTCACTAGACACAGGAAATGCCTAGTACTTCAGCTGACCTTCCTTCCTGCCACGTTACAATATGTTGTAGGAAATAAAGCTATGTTTTGTGTGGTCTAAGCGATAGGGCTTCACTTCCTCAGCTCTATGAAGTTATTTTTCAAAGATGGATACCTTGTTTAACAGCCAGATAAAAAATAAATAATCTTTGTTTAAGGGCAACTGTATAGATCTAGTTACCACCTATGTTCTAACCAACCATTTCTTTGACCCACAAACACATGGTGTTACTGAATCAATACATTGTTCTATACACCTTTCTATATTTCACTAAGCAACCGTGACAAGTCTGGCAATCAGGTACATCTCCAAGATAAGTGTTTAATCCGCTTTAAAAAGATAAACTTTGAGAAAGCGGACAGAGCTGAACAGACAATACTTCTTACTGCTGTGCAATGTAGTGAGCTTCTTGGCAAGCTGTTTTCACTCTGCAAACAGCAAAACCAATGTACTAAGTATAATCAACTTGTAAGGGTACAGCAAATCGCAAAAGAATTTAAATGATCCTCTTCTTCTTCTGCACATACCATGTTGTCAATCAGCTGTTGGCTCGAAATAACAGTGATCAAACCCACTCCTGTGCTTCTACTTGAATAATTCCCAGCCTACTTTCTTGCAATGGACTGAAACTGGTACACCCTCCTGCAGCTTTGACTCCTCACACCTATCCTTGTCAAGTTCACTACCATCTTTACTCTTTCTGTCCATTCCCTGCCTTCTTTCTCTCCTTTTCTGTGTTTTTCATATTTTTTATTTATTTGTATTTTTACTTATTTTTTCCTGACACCCCCCACCCTCAATTTTTGGAGCCCACTTCCCTCCCCGCAGTTCACCAGAAGCCACAGGCTCCTTGAGACAGGGCTGAGCTGGGTGTTCTCTCACAGCGGAACAGAGCAGCTCAATTTGGCAGGCTGACACATGAGTCCAGCCTTGTACATTTGAACTACCACTGCAGCCAGCCAAGCTAAGTGGCTGATACAGGAGCAAACTTTCTGTAAGCCACCTGCTGCTTTTACCCACTGTCATGGGGAACATATGCACAATTTGCATGAGGGGTTGGAGGATAAGAGGGTTATTAGATCCAGGGTCATGCAGCTTTCCATGGTCTCACTGCTCCCAACTCACGGACTGTCAATCCAAGAGGGAGCCCCAATCTCCACCATTCAGCTTCTTTCTGACCTGCAGATAGAATTATTTTATACATTTGCTACAGAATTGCATTAATCTTACATGACACATTAGTAGACAGCAATGCACTTATCAAGAGACCTTGCTATACGGAGAGATATATTCTGAGGCACAAATGTTCTGGGTTAATATTTAAAAAACCAAACATCTCACTGCAGTTGAGGGAATGAGAGGTTCTCACAGGATAGTTCTAACAAGAGTATAAGCATTGCTAATTTGTCAAACCCAAAATGCTTTCTTGAAACCTGCCTGGTTTCCTGTCAATTCACCAGGCAGGCTGCTGGGGACCTGAGGCTCCTGCAAGGTCCACAGCTCTGAAGCAACCCTGCTACGTACACTGTTCTGGGGTCAGAGACCGCAAGGCTTCCAGAGTGCACTCTCTGAAGCAGACACACTGGGCAGACTACCCCAGAGCTGGGAACTGCAGGGCTTCCTGCCACAGTCTGGAAACCCTGAGAGCACTGGGCTCTAACCAGGACTCAGCTCTGTGCTCCACACCCAGGAATTTGGAAGCCCTGAGAACCCTGGCTCGAGCCGGAGCTCTCAGGGCTTCCCAGGTCTATAGCTCCATGGCAATATCACCCAGGGCTTCCAGACTCCCAAGTCAGCTGACTCCCAGCCCCAGTTGCCCTAAGAGTCCAGAAGCGGTGTGCGAAATGGAAGTCAGAGCAGTAGCTATGGGTGTAATGTCAGTTTCACCATTGTTATTCAGTGGCAGGCAGCAGTGAAACTGACAAGTATCATGTCAAGTACACTCAGCAGCAACCAACGTCCTTAGGAGCAATTTTCCTTTTGAAAACACCATGTGTCTGTGTTTCTGAATTTCCCCCCCACACACACACACATTTTTTTTTCCTTTGGCATTTCCACTTTACAGGACATTTTTAGAGAACCTCAATTTTAGCAGAAATCAGAGCAATGCCAAATTTCAAAGTGCCAAAATTTCCTGAGAACGAGAAATTGCAAGATTCAATCATCACCTGTTCTAACACAGTCATTCAACTTGACACAAATGCACTGAATTGGAACATGGCAGTTAGTGTCTAAATAGTTACTGAATTTTACAAACTAAGATGAAGGAAAATAACAGCATATGAAATATTGTCAAATGGATTTAACACACCAGTAAGTAACTTACACCATTTAATTATAAGAAGCCAAACCAGCACTTGTCAGCTAGAGACACTAATTAATTATTGCACATAAAACTGTACAGATTTATAGGCCTGTATGGTAGTGATCACTAGAGTGACCAGACAGCAAGTGTGAAAAATCAGGACGAGATGAGGGATAATAGGCACCTATATAAGAAAAAGCCCCAAATATCGGGACTGTCCCTATAAAATAGGGACATCTGGTCACCCTAGTGATCACAAAAGAAACTATTTAAACTCTACAAATAATGGCAAGTGCCTGTTGAAGAAAAAAATGTAATTGAAGCCTAACGATGTAAACAAAGGAAAACTCTATTAAGAGACACATTGTCCATCAAATCATCAAATCAAATGTTACCAGAAATACAGACACTTTAAAAAAACCTGTCAGTGAATCATTCTGCTTATCAAGACCACATCCTACCCTTTGTTTGTTTTGTAGTCTACTTCATACTTTAAGTTTATAAGCTCTTTGAGGGAGGGTCTTTTTTGTTAGGCAATATTTACCTTGAAGTGATGCAATGTATATCTACAGCACTATACAAATAAGCTTATTAAGGTTACCAGACTATTAGCCCTGAAGACTAATGTCCTTTATTTTATCTACAAAACATTTAAACCACCCTATCAAGGTCCTTCAATCCTATTCTGGAAGGGCTACTTCCAAAAGTCAAATAGCACTCCATTCTCCATATCCAATCCATCCTCACCACTCGGACAGCTAATGTGTGTGTTAATAGCAGTGGTGAAGAAAGTGATAGTTTTGTAACGTGAACATCTGTCTGCTTCAAACAGACTGAGATTATCAAATCAGTGTAGCAAAAAATGAGAACCCAAAATTGGTACAAGAAATTCAGGACGTTCCTCTTCCTCATTTACATTTTTCACCATCTTCTAAAAATATTCAGCAACTGATGGTGAATAAAAGTTAAGACTGTGAATAAAATGTTTTAAAGGAAGCAATGAGTATAATAAAAATAAATATTGCTTTACATACAGTACTAATCTGTATTTTTTGAATATACTGAATTACTAAGAACTACGTAGGGTACAGTAAAAAAAATGTAGACTAGAATTTTCCTTACTATTTAGAGATATGCCAAAAATATTGCTTAATGTAACTTGCACTTTAGAATTCATATATGAGGTTTGTTTTTCCTCTTTCCTCTAACCCTTCGCTGGTGCTGAAGCCACTCTGATATCCTCTATGTGGAAGAGTGAATTCCCCACGTTTCCCCTTGTTCCTTTAGCCTCTTAATTTGTTACAAAATTTATTCTTTTCCTTTTTGAACGCTTTTTCCTCAGTCTCTCAACCTTCTCTGCCCCTTTAACTGCCCCCCTCAATATTACTACTAAATGGTCTGGAACCTGGTTATTCCAGACAAAAATCTCTCCATCTATTGCCTTGTGGCAATGTTCAGAAATTCTTGCTGGGGCTGGATCTTCCAGGAGCAAGGTCAGCGCTCTCCTTTGAAGACCACTGCCTCCGAACTTTATTCCCCTAACTAATCTCCCAAAGTCTGAGTCTAATAAGCTTCAGAGAATGATGCAAGACATACCTGAGGTTAACTTTTATTGGTTTTGTTTGTCATTATAAGGAATGAAACATCACAGCTGATAACATTTCTGTAGGCAGTAGCAGATCTTGCTCTGACGCCATTCTGTGTAGTTTAAGTTACATATTTTAGCTTTGCAAATAAATTCCTCTCTGCTATGGCAACAGGCATGCTACAGATCAATAAAGTAAATATAATCCCGTTTCACAGAGACAAACCAAACAGCCATCAGTTAACAATGACTGGTCAAAGAACAGGCCCTAGAATAGCACTGCCTCACATGAGGAACAAACTGGCTTACTTCCTTGGGATGCTCCTTCTATACAGAACTGTTCCACTGATTACTGACCCCCTATCTCCATTGTTCCCTCGTGCAGACTTCAGTCCACCCAAAACCCAGCACCCAAAATTCTCTTCTTGCTCCTCTGACCACCTTGCTCCTTGATTTTTGCACTGCCATTTTCTTATGTTCGTCATTAAATTCAAGATTCTCCTCACTTCCAAAATTCTACACAACTCCATCCCTGCCTTCATCTTTGTCCTATAATCCACTTCCCACACCCAATTAACAGGAAAGCCCTTCTTTCCTCTCCTTGTCTTGCCCATTCCAGATTTCTAGTCCCTCTTTCATAAACCTCTAAATACCCCACCTATCCTGTCAAGCTTTTGCCTATGACTATGGCAGTGTGGCTCAAATTATGACTGACCCATCACAGACGTTTTAGAGCAGGGCAGACGCATAGCAAACCTCCACCATCCTGACCCCTACCCCCTTCCCTGGAATGAACCTGTGGTAGGGGCAGCCAAAAATTAGCTGATTACATTAAGGATTTCAGGAGGGAGGGAGCCTGTTAGCAGTATAAGAAGACCCACATGGGATGTGCTGAACTAGGGGATTCCATCCATGTGCTGAAGAGGGACTAGGTACACTTTTTCTAAGGTGAACCAAGTCCCAATGCCCAGTATACTTGCTCCAGCATCTCTGAGGCATTACGCTGTACAAAGTTCTCTTTAAAAAGCACGTCTCCAGCCAGCAGCACCAGACCCATATTAACCACTGTTCACTCACTGCACCTGCACAGGGCCCCCTTCGCAGGGAGGTCTCTGACCACCTTAAAAACAAAACAGAGTGGCACAGTGCCCCCATGCATTCGGTCACCATTACAGTCAAACTCGGCCTGGTCACCCATCTGTCACGGTGGGGGAGTGACCAGGCCAAACCTGAGCAGCATGGGGCTGTGTGAGTGCGATGGGAGTGAGCCACCCTAGCCAGGGTTGGGAACAAAGCGCTGAGTCAGGCTGGCACTGGAATGGCCAGGAAGGTCCCAAGGACAGTGGGTGAGGGGCCGGGGTGAGTTGTTGATAGGCCACAGGGTAGGTGGGGAGTGCTGGGGGAGGGGCTGTGGGGTGAGGCATTGGGGCTGCAGGGTTGGGGTATGTGAGTGGGGGATTTGGGCTGATGGGGCTGACGTGTTGGGGTATATGCAGCGAGCAGGATATATGTGGGGATAAGTGGGGCTGGAGGAGGGTTGTTGAGGTATATGTAGTTTGGGAAGGGCATTTGAGAGTCTGTGTGCGGTGGGATGTATGGAGCAGGACACTTTAATGAAGATGGGAGCCCCTCAATTTCCATCATGCTCAGGGTCCCAAAATTCTTTGGTCTGGGCCTGACCACTACTTGGGTGTGTGACCTTCTCTTCCCCACTAGTCCAGCTCAGCCTCTTAGATGCCAGAATTGTGGTGTAATGTCTTTGTTATAGCATTGCACTTTAAAACACCAGCCTGTGCCTTTAGTCTTCTGTACGGGTACCCGTGTGTTTTGCCAGAGTTCACCTAATGTACCACATACAGTGAAAGCGCTATATAAAACATTAGTTTTGACTCTCTCTAATCTCCATTCCACACACAAACAAAATTATGTCGACTTAAGTCGACGTACGGCCACCGCAGTAATGAAAGCATTGGTTCACTTCCAGACTATGCTCCATCAGTGGTGCGCTTCCACCGACTGAAGCGTGGCATTGTGGGGCACTGCCAGCTGGAGCCCCTCTGCCCCAGAGATGGCAGCCTGAGCTGTCAGCCAGGAATGGGGCTCGCACATGCAGCGCCTCCCCTCCCCTCTGCCCTGGCACTGACAGTCTGAGTTGTCAGATGGGCCATGGGTTCACAGCTTCCCTTCCCTCCCCCCTGCCGCCCTGGTGTTGCCAACCCAAGCTGTCGGCCAGGTTTGGGGCTCATAGCTCGAGCCCATCCCCCCACCTCCTGCCCCTGATAGCCCCAGATGTTGGCCAGGTGTCCAGCTGACAGCTTGTGCTGTCAGGGGAGGAGGATAGGGGGCTGGACTCCAGCTGTCAGCTCCACTCAGGAGTGACAGCCAACAGGCAATGAGTAACACAATGTCTACATGGCCAACGCATCGCGCTAACTACATTGAAATAAGCATTATGCCTCTCGCAAAGGTGGAGTTATTCAGTTGATGTAGTGGGCGACTTCCACTGGTGGGAGCAACATCGTAGCATAGACAATTGCACAGTAACGTAGACGTTTTACCTAACTCTGTAATGTAGACTAGGCCAGAGTTTAAGAGAAACAACAATCATATTTCTGGCTCTTTGAGGATGATTTTTTCTTCACAAATACCCCTCCTCCCCACCCAAAACCAGTTCTTTTGTGTTCAAGTGTTGCCTTAGGGCAGGATTTGTTTCAGGCTTCTCATATCGATGCTGCTGCCATTAGATATGTTCCTATAATGGTTCAACAACTGCTCTGAGGGGAGCAGCTGCTAGAACTACAGAATAATGCAAAATTTAACAGTAGACAGGAAAACAAGTAAAATTAAAATAAAAAATAAATATTTAAATAAATCCAGAGCAAAAAAATATGTTAAATGCCCCAAAAGTTGGGGAAAGGAGGCAAGAAAAATGCAAATGGCCGGAGGGAAAATTATAAGATCATCGTGCACTATTGGAGCAGGACAAGTAGAATTTTGTTGCAAAACAAGTGTCACTTATCACAGTGCTGCTGATGCCACCAGTTTTAAGAGCTTCTGTTCCTTATGAGGAGAAAATTATATGAGTGGAATCTCTATATTAACAAAGGCAACATACAATGACAAAGTGTTTTTTCCCCCGCACATTTTGGTAGCTATAATATTAAAGAAAAAAGAAAGTTAAACTATTTTTTCAGAGATAAACTCTTCCCCTGCTGTCATGCATTAACAGAGCATTTCTGAAACCCCCCCTTTTCCAGCCATCCTATGAAATGGCTAAATACTTTATAGCCATTTCTAAGTGGTAAACTTAGAATGGCAAGTATGTATAGAGAGAGTGATTTCAACCATGTGCACAGCACAAGATGGATGTATCACATAAACCCTGCTTCAACTCTCAGATTTTGGAGGGTCTGGTATGAGATGTTTTTAACCTTGGGGTCAGCAATACTGAGAATATCAGTTTCAATTAAAAAAGTTTCTAACCCACATTGTTGCGAAGAAAAGCTTGAAAATGTGAACCCTAAAGGCTCTAAAACAAACAAAAAAAGTAAACGAATAACCCGAGATTTGTTATTTTTAATACATCCTTATTTTTAAGTCAATTTCATGAGTTGGGGGAGAGGCTGACAATTTTTAAAATGCTTGGGGTTGGTAGTACTGGGACTGGCTATGTGCTGGCCCGCTGAACACAACTCACCAAGTGAGCTAGCAATTTGTATAGGGACAGAATGTTCTGGGAACCGCTTCCTACATCTAGAAACTATCCCATGGGAATTTTTTTTCCCCTATCAATTAATATGTTTTCTCTCTCCTGTATTTCTCACTTATTACAAACTTTGTTATTTGAAGTAAAAAACACGGAAATGAACCTATTGATTCAGCAAAATGAAAAAAGTAATTATTGTTAGTGTGTCAGGAGACTGAAAAAAAGAATCAGGACCATCCAAAGTATCCTAACTTCAATTTTAAAAGCCCCAATTAAATGTACCTTATACTCTTCGTAACAATACCCTCAACACCCCAAGATTATGAGATGTGGTTGCTACAACTAAAATGAATGAAGTTGAAATCTAAAGTAAAAGATACCGTACACTAGAGAGGGTATCATAACAGGACACAATGATCAGAGATCCAAGGATATTTTAAGGTAGTTTGGTTGAAAATTATTAACTTCTCTGAACGTTTCCAAGAGGAAAAAGAGCATAGTTATTCTCAGTTGTGACGTTCACTAGCTCCCTCAAAATATGAGATGTTTAAACTATAGACTTGACATCATCACTCTGACCTAGTACTTTCACTTTCTCAGTATTCTCAAAAGGGGAGTGGGGGAGGGAGCCGATCAGCAGCAGCTCAATCACGACGCTTGATTCTTCGGCAGCAATTCGGCAGCAGATCCTTCACTCCCTCTCTTCCTCTTTGGCGGCACTTCGGCAGCAGCTCAAAGAGGAAGAGAGGGACTGAGGGACCTGCCGCCGAATTCCCACCGAAGACCAGGAAGTGCCACCCCTTTGTATTGGCCGCCCCAAGCACCTGGAGCCGGCCTTGTATACATAATTTAAGTCTTTGTCTGCACTCTGATAAAGGGTTAAAAAGAATGAGCTACTGGTCAGGAGAAGTACACCATTCATTTTTAAAACAATAAAGGCATGATTTTCCAACACACATGCACTTACCAGGAATTGATGAGAAAACCAGGTATTTGAGTACCAGATTTATGCATAGAGCTGCAGCAGCTGCATAAAAGCTAGGCTCATAACTATATGAAAATCTGGCTGAGAGGGAAGGTACAGATTCTATTTGACCACATCTTTAAGGGGCTTGGGGGGGGGGTTGTGTGTGGAAAAGGAGGGTGGGGGGGAACAGAAGAGTGTGAAGGGTGGAGGCAGTGGTTCTGGAACAATTTTTAGAGAGAGGTACTGAATGTGGGAACCATGTATTTGGGTTGTTATTGCTACTTCAAGCAGGGGGTGCAGCAGCACCCCTAGCATTCCTAGTTCCAGCAAGTATTGGTGGTGGCAGTTGTTTACACAATACAAAACCCAGAAGTTGGCTGTACAGATTCTTCAAGAGCAGAGATAATTATAGTTTCAATTTTTGCTAAAATACAATAACGATACTTTAAAAAAAAAGAGCTCTTTTCTCTCTTTTTCTGGGGGATCTTACAAACAAGTTTTATTTTTTAAAAGTCTCTGTAGTTCACTTTTAGAGACCAATATTTCTCAATGTAATCATCCTTCAACTCTCATCTTTATATTTGTCTCAGACTATTTCACAGAGCTGCTTGGGGAAGGGGGGGTGTCATCTCTTGACCGGTGTATTTTTAAAGCACCGAGTTACCACACATTAAAAGCAAATAATCAGGTAGTAAAACCTTTATTGATTGCTGACTTCTTAGAAAGAGGCAATGTTGAATTTTACATAAATATTGCAGGTGCTCTCATCTAACTCCTCCTTAATCCTGCATATCTGAAAACCTGATTCAACAATTTGCTTGATTAATGAATAAACCAGCTTTCCTGTCCTATACCTGTACATCTAATACTTCCAGCTTTTGAGAAATCACAGTCACAGTTCCTCAAGTTTAAAAGCTAAGCTGGCTACAGATGCAGACTATTAGTTTTCCAGTTCTGGGTATCAGACCAATTTTTCAAAAGAACTCACAAACAAAGCTTGTCTCTTTCACCAACAGAAGTTGGTCCAATAAAACATATTACCTCATCCACCTTGTCTCTCTAGTATCCTGGAACCAACACTGCTACAATACCAGTCAGAAACAAAGGTCAACTATTGTCCTTTGTTACTGAGATTAATTTAGTAGTCTGGGAAGCTTATATCAAAGAGAAAAATTAGAATAAATGATGAAAAGGTAGCTGACAGGAAAGCTTTGCAAACAAGACAAACAGGGCTTTCAGGGATCCTCTAGATAACAGTAATTCCACATTCTGACAATTTGTGGATCAGTGGCTTATACAAGCAGAAAGTTAAGACCACATTTTAAAACCATTCTGCTGCAACAAACCACACAGCAGCAATTATTTTCTCTACATCAATATAGGCAACTTGGCATTATGTTGACACAGCTAACACCAACGACCCTAGTGAACTTTTCAGAAAGCAAAATCAATCAAACAAACATCACTCCGGAGCCCATTTCAATATAGAGTAGTCAAAACTCAAAGCAGAGCAATTTAACACAAAACTATGACTAAGGCTATATCTACACTTCAGATTATGTCCGAATAACTTATGTCACTCCGGGGGGGGGCGGAATAAATCACCCCCTGAGCGACATATGTTACACTGACATAAGCACTGATGTGAACAGTGCTATGTTGGCAGGAGAGCTTCTCCCACTGACATAGCTTCTGTCGAAGGTGGGTAGAGTTGCCAACTTTCTAACTGCACAAAAACGAATACTCTTGCCCCGCCCCTGCTCCCACCCCGTCCCACTCCTTCTGAGGCCCTGCTCCCTACTCATTCCAGCCCCCCTCCCTCTCCCACCCTCACTCGCTTTCACTGGGCTGGGGCAGAGGGTTGAGTGCGGGAGGGGGTGAGGGCTCCAGCTGGGGGGTCCAGGCTGGAGCAGGGAGTTGGGGTGTGGAAGGGTGAGGGTGTGGGCTCGGGGTGGGGCTAAGGATGACATATTTGGGGTGCAGGAGGGGGCTCCGGGCTGGGACCAAGGGGTTTGGAATGCGGGAGAGGGCTCAGGGCTGGGGCAGGGGGTTGGGATGCGGGAGGTGCTGTGGGGTGCATGCTCCATGCTCCAGTAAGGAGTTTGGGTGCGGGAGGTTAGGGTGCAGGATCGGGTTCCAACCTGGAGCAAGGGGTTGGGGTCTGGGAGGGAGTTCCAACCTGGGGCAGGGGGTTGAGGTGCAGAGGTCTGGGGTGCAGGAGGGGTTCAGGGTGCGGGCTCCGTCCGGGCAGCAGTTATCTCAAGTGGCTCCCTGCCTGCCCTGGCTCCACACTGCTCCCGGAAGCAGCCGGCATGTCCAGCCCCTAGGTGGAGGCGCGGTCAGGCAGCTCTGAGCCATGCGTATTGCTCGCAGGCACCGCCCCCACAGCTCCCATTGTTGGCAGTTCCTGGCCAATGGGAGCTGCAGAACTGGCACTGGGGGCAGAGGCAGCATGCGGAGCTTCCCTGATTGCCCCTTCACCCAGTGGCCGCATGGACATGCCGGCCCCTTCCGGGAGCTGCATGGAGCCTGCCTTAGCCCTGTTGTGCCGCCACCCGGACTTTTAACGTCCCGGTCAGCAGTGCTGACCAGCACTGCCAGGGTCCCTTTCGACAAGGTGTTCCGGTTGGCAACCTTACTCGTGGGGCTGAAGTAGTTAAGTCGACAGGAGAGCTCTCTCCCATTGGCTTAGAGCAGCTACTCTAGAGAGCTTACAGTGGTGCAGCTGCAACAGTGCAGTTGCGCTGTTGTAAACTCTCTAGTGTAGCCATGCCCTAACACTGATATGGGGACTGCCAGACAAAGTGTACATACCAGGCCACAGCAAATTGATTTCTAGGTTTCAATACTCATTGAATCATGTTTCAGTTATTAAACTAAAAGGAAATGAATTTAAAAAACCCCAAAAGCTGTGTTGTATCCTTCCAAAAACACTGTCAAACACTACCCAGAGCTTCTTACGTCCATTGGAAATTATTAACTTAGCTATCAACAAGTGTCATTAGCTAACCACTGGGAATTCGATCTTCAGTTCTTGAGCACTTTAACAAAGGCATGCATATTTAGGATTGGTGGACAAGATAGATAAAGCAATATATTTTGGAATGGGCTGGTAAATTCGAGTGCACAGATTTCAAGTAAAAAAGGTGCTTTCTTCAGTTTTACCCATTATATTTACCTTTTCCACTGAACAAGAACAGATTTTTTTTTCCAGCTTGCATATAATGCAAGCATAGTCATGGAGTTAAGTAGATAATTCTATGAAAATTAAATCCCTACATTCTGAAATTAAAATTTCCAGTGTAACACCACATTAAGAATCACAACTGGTCATCTGATGTGGATTTGTGAGCTGGTGATATTATTTCCCTGCCAATCACACAGGAAAGTGTTCTACTTATGGCTGAGAAGACTCACATACCCACATAAAGATGAGTGAGGGAGAGGGGAAAACAAGCCACGTTCCACATGAAAAAACAAGGTATGCCTAATTTTCCCATCTACTCAAGATGAATGCTGTAGTGTTTCTGACTGAGGTGAGGGAAAACTACTTTATTCCCTCCAACCAAAACTGCAATTCCCAGTTTGCCTGTGTCACAGTTCAGCACAACAGCGCCTGTATCCCCATTTTGTGGTCCACCAAGGGCATCCACTCTAGGCTCCTGTCTCTTCAGCTGTCACCTCTCTTGGTAGAGACCCATGTCTCTCTGCCTCCTGCCTGGGGTTTTTCCAGGCTGCAGAGTTCCCTGCCTACACTGTGATATCCCCAGAAACCAGACTACCTAAACTAGCCAGCATCTGCACTTTGTTGTCTCTTTGAAGGCTCTGAACGTACCTGCCAGCAGTCACATGTTACCCCACAGCTCTTTATAAGCAAGCACATTTACTCTTAAGGTAAAAGCATAACAGAGAAAAAAATATTAAAAACAATGAAAACCTACATGCATGCTAATAAATTTACCAGAGATCACCCCACAACTTGCATGCAACTAAGGACTCTGAAGCAAATTGCCATATCTGTCTCACCCTACAAGGCCCTCCCATCTTCTGCCAGCTTTCACCTACCCACTAACTTTTCTGTTGATTATTCTGGATGAGTGTGAGGATAATGATGGCCCCCAGATGAAAAATTCAAATGCTGGGCCTCTCTGGGATACCTCCATTTATGGAGAAGGTAGAGCAAAGGCATCCTCCTCTTCAAACCCTTTCTTCCATCTCTTGCCCATTACTGCTTTGTTAAACCCAACACCAAGCCTCCCCTTGAATGAAAAATGTTGAGCGTATCTCTAAGCCAGTATAAACCCATTTGCTTACATTATAGTCAAAAAAACAAACCAAAACACAAACATGTAGGTGCCACAAGAATCCATACCACACACCATGATCTAGAGGAAAGCTGTCCCACATAGCTTGGCTTAATGATGGTTGCAGGTCACAACTACTCTGGGAAATACAGTAGCAGCAATGTGTTTTGCACTTTAATTGCTATGAAAGTCAAAACAATAGGGCTTCCCCTTCCTAAAATGGAGAACTCTCTCTTTTTTTTTTCCGGGGGGGGAGAGGGGGGGAAGAGAGCAGAGTGACTATTAAGAATTCAATACCCCCAGAGACTTTCTGCTGCCCATCAATGTACGTCTAAAGACAATCTTGAGCTAATCTTTTAAGTACTGCCTTCTGATCTCAATCACATCCAGGTAACTGTCCACTGGTTCAAAAGACAGAAAAACAGCTCAGTCAGGGCTGAGGAATAACTGCATCACAATGAGCACTATGTGCTGCAATGGGGGAAGGCAAGGAGGTTATCCATGATACTCCTGTCAAGATAATAAGTGGTTCAGCTTTCATAACTCTCCATGAATTGTTTCACAAATTGCTATTCTACACCATATTGTTAAAATATTTTTAACATCTTTATAATAGCATCAGCAGAATTAAGCATTTTATCTTCAAATGGACAAAAATCATTTAAAATAATGATTGATGTTCTACTGTCTTCTAAATATATACAATTGTCCTGGATGATTGGAACTGTTAACATTGAACATTTTCTGCAAAGACACGAGACCATTAACATTCTTCGTTAAAAAGCATAATATGTGAAAAAACAGTAGCAGAGCATCTAGATTCACTTTTAGAGAACAAACAATAATTCTCTCTCTAATTTTCCCAAGTGTATTTTTTTTTAAAAAGGGCAGATAAAATATTTTTGTTTTTTAATCATCTGTGTCAACCTCTTAACTGCTTACTCTACTAGGATAATCACATATGTTAAATCGGTTAGGCAAGTTTAAAGGCTTCTCTACACTGAGGGCACGTCTTCATTGGCAATGTTAAACCACCTCCATGAGGGGAGCAGGCACTGTCTATACTGGGACTTTACAGTGCTGAAACTTACTGCACTCAGGGGGCATGTTTTTTTCACACCCCGAGAAAGTTGCAGTGCCGTAAAGTGCCAGTGTAGACGAGCCTTGAGTTATTCAGGAATAGCTGTTCCTGAATAACTCCACATGCAGACACTTATTCTGGAGTAAGAGTACCTTGATTCTGTTTAGCTTAACCTAAAATTAGGGGATTGTTCATGATGGCTCTCTCTACTCTGTTCTCTTCCACCCCTTTATATATCTTTTGCATAAGGCGGGAATCCTTTGTCTCTCTCTGGGTTCCCACCCCCCACTGGAAAAGCACCAGGTTAAAGATGGATTCCAATTCAGGTGACATGATCACATGTCACTGTAAGACCCCAAGCCTTCACTCCTCCCAGCCTGACTCACAGGAAGGCTTGCTTGCAAACAGAGCCCCAGTCAATTGTCCTGGTTGATGGGAGCCATCAAGATTCCAAACCACCATTAATGGTCCACACTTTGCATAATTACAATAGGCCATCAGAGTTATATTTCATATTTCTAGTCCCAAATACAAGAGTGATACATTTATACAAATAGCATGATCACACTCAGTAGATTATAAGCTTTGTAATGGTACCTTACAAGAGACCTTTTGCATGAAGCATATTCCAGTTACATTATATTCACTCATTACCATATTTTTATAAAACCATATAGACTGCAAAACATCACAGGAACAAGGCACTCATTCTTGAAAAAGAATCTGCACATGGAGTAATTCAGGAATAGGAGTTCTTGAATAACTCCATGTATAGACAAACCCTAAGTATATGCCAACAGATCAGCATTATACACCAATCAGTGACCAAACAATCAATATTAGTTTTGCATGGTTGCCTTCCCAGCTCCTCACAGGTTTTTGGTATAAAACCTGTTGATTAGGTAGAAATTGTCTGAATAAAGACCACATGGATCTTATGATCCAACTATAATGTTCTCTGTTCCATGCTATGTGTTATCTTTTCTGCATATACACCTCTACCCCGATGTAACGCGACCCGTTATAACATGAATTCGGATATAACTCGGTAAAGCAGCTCTCCGGGGGGGCAGGGCTGCGCACTCCGGCGGATCAAAGCAACTTCAATATAATGCAGTTTCACCTATAATGTCGTGAGATTTTTTGCCTCCCGAGGACAGCGTTGTATCAGGGTAGAGGTGTATATAGTTATGCTGGAAAGTGTTAATTGCAGCCATCAATCACAGACCTGGTAAAAGTTGATCGGTGTACTGAACGTCCTTCACTCAGGCTAAATAAAGGAGCACACCAAATTTCAAAGGAACCAGACTAAATTAAGTTTAGTTTATGGAGGGGAGAGCATGATGGGACTGCCTACAATGGCACATGGCCAATCGGCAACTGACAGTAGCAAAAATCCCCAACTGCTGGAGATGGGACACTAAATGGGGAGGGATCTATGTTACTAGAGAGAATTCTTTCCCAGGCCTGGACTGGTGGGTCTTACCCACATGCTCAGGATCTAACTGATTACCATATTTGGGGTCAAGAAGGAATTTCCCCCCAAATTCACTGAGACCCTGGGGATTTTTCACCTTTCTTTGCAGCAAGAGTCATGGGTCACTTGCAAGTGTAAACTGGTGTAAATGGTGAATTCTCTGTAACTTGAAGTTTTTAAACTATGATTTGAGGACTTCAGTAACTCAGCCAGAGGTTAGGGGTCTATTACAGGAGTGGATGGGTGAGGTTCTGTGGCCTGCATTGTGCAGGAGGCAGACTAGATGATCACGATGGTCCCTTCTGACCTTAAAGTCTATGAGTCTAAACATGTCCATTTTAGAGGATTTAGAAAGGTCAACCTTTAAACAAAATGTCATAATGCAACCTTAACTATAGTGACACTCCCACACCACTGTAATAGAGCCCTCTTTCCCAGAGCTGGTTTTGGTTCGTGGGAGACAGAGGAGTCTTGCCCCACCCTCTCTAAAAGGCTCCTCGTCCTGGGATATTAAAGGAACAGAAGCACAAGTTTTCCCCAAATACAGACTATTCCCCCAGGACTGCTTCCTCTCTTTATCCGCCTTTTTCATTTTCCTAGACCATTGGGTCCCAAACCCTAAGGAGGCCACACCATAGATCAACGGTGGTATGGAAGCCCTGAAGGATAATGTTAATAGTTAGAATTCACAGTCGTGATGCATCCAGATATTAGATCTATGTGGCCTGACTTCTGTGAGGAATATATGGCACAAGAGCAGAAAAGGAGAGGAAAAGGAGGCCCTGCTGCCCTTAAAGGGACAGACCAGCCTGTTTCACTCATAAAAAAATTAAGGTAATTTAACAGGATCTATTACCCATAAAGCCATGTTAATTGGCATTAATTATATTACCCTCCTTTAATTCTTTATTAATCAACTCCCATATCCGAAGCTCTATTATCTTGCCCAGAAACATCGTCAGGCTGACAGGCCTATAATTATCAGAATCAACCTGTTCACACTTTTAAAAAACATTGGAACAACATAAGCTTTCTTCCACTCATCTGGAACATCCCCAGTGTTCCAAGAGTTATTGAAAATCAGCATTAATAGTCCAGCAAGCTCCTCAGCCAACTGTTTAAAAACCCTCAGATTCAATTTATCCAGACTCACTGATTTAAAAATGCCAAACATTTGTAACTACTGTTTAATAATTGGAAAAAAAGGATTTTGTTATCATATATGACATGACATCACATCATCTGGCTTTTTCCCAAATGCAGAACTGAAATATTTATTGAACATTTCTGCCCTGCTTCAGCCCTGCAGGACGATGTTCACAGTTGGAATTTACTGCTCAGATGCATCCAGGTATGATTGATCTAGGTTACCAAGTACTCTGGCATGCTACTTTCTGTGAGTGATATATGGCAGCAGGAGAGGAAAAGGGAGATTGGGCAGCACTCTGCCTATATCAGTTTCAAGCCAGAATGAAAAAAAAATTCTTAAACAGTTTAAACTTATTCACAGCAAAAAATGGATTTTAGCATGTTGCGGCTGACCAAGAGGACAAGCCAAATCATGTTATCTGCTAGATTAGAATTTGAATTTTGAACACTGTTCACCTTTATCCACAGTAGTTAACTCATTTGAAACTTACTGCATTGCAACCATCTTTAAACTGTGTTTGAGATTCTGTCTTAAATACAGTGTAAAGATCAGGGTACTGTAGAAGATGGAGTCTCTTTACAGAAAGAGTCACAGCCAGAATGTACTTGCTCATGACTCAGTTAAGAGCCATTAAGAGTATCAGAACACTGAGCACTGTTAGGAAAGCCAGTGAATCCGAACATTGAAGATAAGATTACGAGAAAGATGAGACAGAAAAAAAGCAAATTGCCAAGATCCAAACCTTGTAGAATTGCAGAGAAGAGGAGCCTTATTGTGGAGGTGCAGCTAAAACAGAAAGTTCCCCCCCCTCCTTTTTTTTTTTTTTAAAGTCAGTAAGAGAAGAACCACAAAAGGAGGAAATCAGAGCACAATGGTCAACCCTAAATAGACAACACTTGCCCTCAGTTACCACAAAGTGATATTTGAAACAGAATAAGCAAACACTGAAGTATTTCTGATACTACTGCGTGGTGTGGTAACTGAGGTTAAATAGTGCCTATTTAATGTAACCGCTGGCTGTTTCCTCACAGCACATGAAGAAAATATAGTACAGTAGCTAACAAAACAAAGAATAAAAATGAAAAGAAAAACTGAGTAAAACACACCAGTATCACATTTGAACCCATTACTAAAACAATAGGTAATTTTTTAGTTTGGCTAAAAGCAGTTTTACATGACATAGGATTTGGGTGTATTCTACCTGGGACACCTGAGAGCGGTGTTAATCCCTTCCTGAAATATGTTGGCCTGGTGAGGCAAATAGGGTCTTTCTGCGGAAGTTTCTTGTGGGTTTTTCTTTGCATTTCAGTATATTGCAAGACTGAGTTTTTTAAGAACTCTTCCTCCAGAATATATATATAAAATATTTCTGCAGGAAACTGACGTCCGTTTTGCACCCAGTTTAACCATCCCTCCTCCTAACTGCAAACTTTACAGGTACAACTTTTTTTGAGGTGAAGCAGCTTCTATAGTTATACACCACAAACTTTTATTAGCTCTTAAATTATTCATTGACTCAATGAAGATAACACCTGTAAAAACCCTACCATAAACCAACACAGATAAAAGCAACCCAAATAAAAGCTGTAATATTTATCAGAAAACCAGATAAAGAATTTACAGAAGTAATTAAGGCATCCTGTAAGGCCAAACTTACCAAGAAAATTCACTAAATTTAAATTATAGTAATGGAACTAACATAATAAAAATAAAAACAATTACATCAAGTAATGTTTTCATCTAAATACAGCTGTACCAAAATAGTCAGACCATCTAAATTAGTATAGAAAGAGATTGTAATGTAACATTAATAGCTTTTAAATCACTGGACCATTTTCCTTGAAACTTAATTTTTATTATTACTCTATAAACAAATCAACAAGAAATGTTTGGGAAAATATTCATCCAATAGTTTCTGCATGTTCAATTCCCAACTGAGCCACAGAACTCCTAGGTAACCTTACTTATCATTAATGCCTCCGTATGTCTACTCCTCATCTGTAATACAGGAATTATTAGAGCTGGTCAAAACATTGGGGGAGGAAGAAATACATGAAGAACCTTTTTCTGTTTCACAGGGTTTGAAATGGCCCCATTTTTTTCCTTTTATTTTTAATTTTTCACTTATTTTTTATACTTTCTATGTAAACAGTTTTCATAAATATTAAGTGTCACACCTACACAGGGAGGAAGAAATCTCTAGGTTTTTAATGTTTCTATTAGCAGTATTGTTTCTTCTTTCTGATAATGGGTGTGGAACATATGCGCAGAATGCAGGGTATCCTGATTTTCTTGACTTGAAAAGGGGAAGTGTTCTAACTTCATTCAGTTGTCATTCTTGATCTACCCAGAGCAGAGGTGGGCAAACTATGACCCGCAGGCGACCCTCCTGCCTGGCTCCTGAGCTCCTGCCCCAGGAGACTACCCCTGGCCCCTCCCCTGCTGTTCCCCCTCCCCGCAGCTTCAGCTCATGGCTTTATCAAGCTGGGCCTCAAAAACCTCTAAGGATGGAGATTCCACCACCTCCCTAGGTAACCCATTCCAGTGTTTCACCGCCCTTCTAGCGAAATATTTTTTCCTAATATCCAACCTAGACCTCCCCCACTGCAACTTGAGACCACTGGTCCTTGTTCTGTCATCTGCTACCACTGAGCACAGCCTAGCTCCATCCTCTTTGGAACCCCCGTGATGTTGCACTCCATACATTTTATGAAAATATGCTTATGAATGTGAATATAACGCAACTGGAATATGCTTTATGCAAAAGGTCTCTTGTAATGTATTACAAAGCTTATAATCTACTGAGTGTGTTTGTCCTATTGGTCTTCATATATCATTCTTGTATCTGAAGCTAGGAATATGAAGTATAACTCTGAGGTCCTATTGTAATTATGCAAAGTGTGGGCCATTAATGGTGGATTAGAATCTTGATGGCTCCCATTGACTAGGATAATTGGCTGTAAATGGTTTATTTACCTGCAAGCCTTCCTTTGTATGTGTGGGCCAACCCTTGGGTCATGAAGAATGAGGTCTCACAGGGATAAGTGACCATGCCACCTGATAATGAAATCTATCTTAAATCTGGTACTTTTCCATTTAGAAAGGGGAGTGGGGACTCAGAGAAAGAAAAGATTCCCACCTTGTGCCAAAGCTATAAAAGGGGGTGGAGCAGAACAAAGGGAGCTGCAGTCATGAGAAAGCCCCTGTTTCCCACCTAAGATGTCTGCTGGAACTAACAAGGGCTATACCAGGGGAAAGGATTGGGCCCAGACTAGGAAGGAGTCTAGTCTGTGAAAGAAGCTTATTGGGACATCTCTGAGGGTGAGATATTACCTGTATTCAGTTTCTTAATGTATTAGGCTTAGACTTGTGTGGTTTTGCTTTATTTTACTTGGTAACTTATTTTGCTGTGTCTGTTATTACTTGGAACCACTTAAATACTACTTTTTATACTTAATAAAATCACTTTTGTTTATTAATGAACCCAGAGTAAGTAGTTAATACTTGGGGGAGCAAACAGCTGTGCATATCTCTCTATCAGTGTTATAGAGGGCATACAACTTATGAGTTTACCCGGTAAGCTTTATACAGAGTAAAACAGATTTATTTGTGGTTTGGATCCCATTGGTAGTTGGGTGTCTGGGTGCGGAGGCAGGTTATCTACTAAACTGTTTTCAGTTAAGTCTGCAGCTTTGGGGGGGTGTACCAAACCTAGGTCTGTGTTGCAGCAGGCTAATAAGGCCAGGTTCTGGAAGTCCCACGTTGGCAGGGAAGATGGGTTTAGGGGTAATTTCAGCAAGTCAGGTGACAGTCCCAAGTGGGTCTCTGTGACCGAACCCGTCACACCCCCCTTCAGGTAGTTGAAGGCTGCTATCAAATCCCCCCTCACTCTTCTCTTCTGCAGACTACTAAATAAGCCCACTTCGCTCAGCCTCCCCTCATAAGACGTGTGTCCCAGCCCCCTAATCATTTCCATTGCCCTCCACTGGACTCTCTCCAATTTGGGAGGGGGGGGGGGGGAAACTGGACACAATACTCCAGGTATGGCCTTACCAGTGCCGAATAGAGGGACATAATCACTTCCCTTGATCTGCTGACAATGCTCCTACTAGCCAGCTTTCTATTCACCTTCCACTCCATTAATCCAATCCATACTTCTTTAACTTGCTAGCAAAAATATTGTGGGAGACTGTATCAAAAGCTTTGCTAAAGTCAAGATATATCACATCCACCACTTTCCCCATAGACACAGAGCCAGTTATCTCATCATAGAAGGCGATCCAATTGGTCAGGCATGACTTGCCCTTGGTGAATCCATGTTGACTGTTCCCGATCTCCTTCCTCTCCTCCAAGTGCTTTGAAATGGATTCCTTAAGGACCTGCTCCATGATTTTTCCTGGGACTGAAGTGAGGCTGACTGGTCTGTAGCTCCCCGGATTCTCCTTCTTCCCTTTTTTAAAGATGGGCACTATATTTGCCTTTTTCCAATTGTCCGGGACCTCCTCCGATCACCACAAGTTTTCAAAGATAACAGCCAATGGCTCTGCAATTCCATCAGTAAATTCCCTCAGCACCCTCAGATGCATTGCATCCAGCCCCATGGACTTGTGCTTGTCCAGCTTTTCTAAATAGTCCTTAACCTGTTCTTTCACCACTGAGAGCTGCTCACCTCCTCCCCATACTGTGCTGCCCAGTGCAGCAGTCTGGGAGCTGACCTTGTCTGTGAAGACTGAAGCAAAAAAAAGCATTGAGTACTTCAGCTTTTTCCACATCATCTGTCACTAGGTTGCCTCCCCCATTCAGTAAGGGTCTCACACTTTCCCTGACCACCTTCTCGTTGCTAACATACCTCTTCTTGTTACACTTCACATCCCTTGCTAGCTGCAAGTCGAATTGTGCTTTGGCCTTCCTGATTACACCCCTGCTTGCTTGAGCAATATTTTTATACTCCTCCCTAGTTACCTGTCCAAGTTTCCACTTCTTGTAAGCTTCCTTTTTCTGTTTAACCTCACTGAAGATTTCTCTGTTAAACCAAGCTGGTTGCCTGCCATATTTGCTATTCTTTCTGCACACTGGGATCGTTTGTTCCTGTGCCCTCAATAAGGTTTCTTTAAAAAACAGCCAGCTCTCTTGAACTCCTTTCCCCCTCAAATCAGCCTCCCAGGGGATCCTGCGCATCAGTTCCCTGAGGGAGTCAAAGATGCTCCCCTTTCTTCCTTTTGTTAGGATCCTGAACTCAACTATCTCATGGTCACTGCTGCCCAGATTGCCACTCACTTCTACTTCCCCTACCAATTCATACTTTTTTGTGAGCAGCAGGTCAAGAGAAGCACGGCTCCTAGTTGGTTCCTTCAGCACTTGCACCAGGAAGTTGTCCCCAACACACTCCAAAAACTTCCCCAGCAGATGTCAGGGTGATAGAAGTACCCCATGAGAATCAGGGCCTATGATTTGGACACTTCTGTTGTCCAAAGAAAGCCTCGTCTACCTCATCCACCTGGTCTGGTGGTCTATAGCACTTTACTTTTAATCTTTAGCACAAAATAATAGTAAATCTATCCTGTGCCCACTGTAGTTAAGATTGAAAACAATTTCCCTGCTATATCCCTGTGTAAATTCTGACACACTAGCATAAGGAAAGTGAAAAGTAGATAATGTGACGTTAGTTCAACATAAAAGATAAGCTTACAACTTAATTTTTTGTTTAAAAAAAACAAAACAAAAAACCTTCAGCACTGAGTCTCAGAGCCCAGATCACTTGACTCAGGCTTGCAGGGCTCAGGGCTAAAAATTGCAGTGTGAACTTTCAGGTTCAGGTTGGAGACTGGGCTTTGAGACACTTTCTCCTGGCAGGATCTCAGAGCACAGGCTCCAGCCCGAGCCCTAACATCTACACTGCAATTTTTAACCCCATAGCTTGACTTAAGTAACCAAGGCCAGCCACAGGTCTTTTTTTTTTTTTCCTCTCCAGTGTAGACGTATCCTGAAATTATTGCAACCTGACTGATGGTCCAATGAAAGGAGCAACTGAAAGAATTTATGTACCTTGTTCACTTTTCCTTCATGACAAAAACAAAAACAGCAAAACACATTTTCTGTATTAAAGCAATGTTTAGTGTTAATTTAACCTATGCAAAACAACTAGAACATGGCATGCATTAGTATATTATCTCACTAGGATTTCCTAATCAAATAAGATATAAAACCAAAAGTAGTTGATTAGGTATTTTTAATGCATTATCCATTCCACACATTATCCTTTGGGAAAGTTAGTAATAAATCAACATTTATGAAATTCACAAACTGAATTCAATACTACTTAGAGAAGTACATCTGACTTAGCAGTTCTTCATGAACCAGAAGTTCACTTTGTCCGCTTGCACTGCTCAATCAAATGCACTGACAACCTCCCCAAACAACTTTTCTGCATAAGGAATTAGTTGTACCTGCAGGGTTCATTCTCTCCCTCTCTGAGTATATCTACAATGCAATTAGACACCCACAGCTGGCCCGTGCCAGATGACTCAGGCTCCTGTGGCTCACACTAAGGGGGAGGCTGGCTGTCTAATTGCAGTGTAGACCTTTAGGCTCTGGCTGCAGCCAGAGCTCTGGAACCCTCCCACCTTGCAGGGTCTTAGAGTCCAGACTCACAATTCAACAGCTTCTTAGCCTCAGTGCCATGAGCCCAAGTCATCTGCCAAGGGTTTTTAATTGCAGTGTAGACACACCCTCTCGCTCTCTAAAAAAAAAACAACCCAAAAAACCTCCACAGTTCCGGTGTGTGGTATTTATGGGTTACCATAGGACCCTGCCCACTCAGGGGTAGAGATTTTTGTTTTGTGCTTTTCATGTTGAATGACAACTTGCCTGGTGCTAACTTATGTTTATGTAACTATATCAAACAACTTGCAGATATTTATTTTCAGTGTGAATTGCTTGGTATTTATCGTAACTCAAGAGGAATTTCAAGGAAGTGTCTGACACATTAATTTACTCTTATTTTTCATGCATTGCATAACATTGAAGAAAAAACTGTAGTAAAACTAAATGTTACAGACAGTGATTAATTTGCAAATTGCTGAGGCTCAAGCAATTTTTTTATATTCATAACTGATGCAGCAAGCCCTGAGGTGCCAGGGCTATGAACTGCCAAGCCTAGAGGTGCCGGGACTCAGCCCTGGCACAAAGCAAGCACTGACTCTAGTCAACACTATCTTTAGCTTAGCAACTTTGAGAGATTGTTATTAAAAACAGACTCTTGACCTGTGGAGAAGTAACAGGTATTACATAAGGTAGAAAGCTATCCTGTTAAGATTTACATTTTCAGAAAATAATCACTGATACCTAAGTGTATTAACCAATCATCACCACACACTCATAGCTACTGGCCAACAATCTTTAAATGGGGAGAGGAAGCACGGATCTTTGCAGTCAGTCTTACAGTACTTTTGACCTCATTAAGGCTAGACTGCGTTTGTTTATTTACCACAAGTCCTGAATAAGGGTCAGCACATAGTTATGCTACCCAAGCAGCAGATGCAAAGGCACACTGAGGGCTAGTCTACACTTACCTGCTGGGTCGACGCGGTGAGTTCGACTTCTCGGAGTTCGAACTATCGCGTCTAATCTAGACACGATAGTTCGAACTCCCCGCGCGCTCCGGTCGACTCCGGTACTCCACCACTGCAAACGGCGGTGGCGGAGTCAACCTTGGAGCCGCGGACTTCGATCCCGTGGCGTCTGGACGGGTAAGTAGTTCGAACTAGGGTACTTCGAGTTCAGCTACGCTATTCACGTAGCTGAACTTGCGTACCCTAGTTCGACCCCCGCCCTTAGTGTAGACCTGCCCTGAGTCACAACATGGTCCTCAGTTCCCTGCCCCCTCCCTCATGTTCAAAAATGAGAAGTAACCTCTACCAGACCCATCCCTGGCATTTTCCCCTTGTGACAGCAGATCAGCTGTGCTGGCTGACACTGCGGGGAAGAGTCAAGACTCTAGCCAGTCTGACCATGCCCACCCACCAGCACAGAAGGGGGAGTTACGACTCGAGAGATGCTAGTCTCCCTGCCACGCTGCAGTCTGCCACATAAATAACTCATGCCTAGGAATAAGGGGGCACCCCAGTTTCATCAGCTAAGAGTGAAGGTGATTTGAGGTTACGCTGAACTACCAGACTTTGGTTAAACACTGTGCACTGTTCTGCCCACATGACTGAGTTGTTTCTAACCTAACTCCCCACATTCCCTATTTTCCTGGCGTCCTGTCAGTCACAGTCCCTTCAGGGCACACAGGCCCTCTGACTCCAATTTCACTGATCATGACATATCCTCGCTATTTGACAAATGTTTTCATATAAACATTAAAAACAAACAATTGGGGCCCACACCACTACCCCATTTAGGGTTGTCAACTTCCTGATCACACAAAACCGAACTCCCTAGCCCTGCCCCTTCCGAATCCCCGACCCCACTCACTAGATTCCCTCTCCCTCACTCACTTTCACTGGGCTGGGGCAGGGAGTTGGGGTGTGTGGGGGGGAGGGCTCTGGCTGGGGGTGCGGGCTCTGGGGATGAGGGGTTTGGGGTGCAGGAGGGAGCTCCAGGCTGGGGACGAGGGATTCGGAGTGTGGGGGGCTGAGGCACAGGGTTGGGGTGCAGGAGGGGGTATGGACACTGGGCTGGGGTGTGGGCTCTGGGGTGGGACCGAAAATGAGGAGTTCAGGGTGTGGGAGACGGCTCCAGTTTGTGGGGACTCATGGCTGGGGTAAGGGGTTACTTCAGGCGGCTCCTAGTCAGCGGCGCAGTGGGGCTAAGGCAGGCTCCCTGCCTGTCCTGGCACTGTGCTGTGCCCTGGAAGCAGCCTGAATGTCAGGCTGCTGGGGGGGAGGGGGCGTGGTGCAGCGCAGAGGCTCCACGCGCTGCTCTCACCCACAGGTACTACCCTCCCCAGCTCCCATTGCCCGCAGTTCCTGGCCAATGGGAATGCAGAGCCAGTGCTTGGGGTGGGGGCAGTGCGTGGAGCCCCCCCCAGGAGCCAGACGTGCTGGCCACTTCCGGGGCACTGTGCAGTGCCAGGACAGATAGGGTCTAGCCTGCCTTAGACCTACAGCACTGATTGGAGCCACCAAGGTCCCTTTTTGACCAGGTGTTCTGGTCGAAAACCAGGCACTTGGCACCCTAACCCCATATCTCTTTGCCACCACATAGCTGAGTTGGAGTCTCCTCTTTACCACAAAATCAGCTGGTTACATAGTTTTTGAGATGCTCAACAGGCAACCAAACCTGTCAACTGTCTCCGAGTCTAGCAAACTGTCTCTGTGGTGTCAACTTCCAAATAGTTCCCCGCTTTTCCATGCCACGATGACCTACACAGGCTCCCTCTGGATGTCGTGCCAGCTAGCTTGTGCCTCCTATTCCCACTGAACACTTGTCCTTCTTATCTCTCGTATGACCTGGCTATAACTGAACCCCTACTGACGCCTTCTGTCCATTCCCTCTGGTGTCCCTCTAATGCAGTGCCTCTCAACCTGTGGCCTACGGACTGCTTGCGGCCCAGTCGGCACACAGCTGCAGCCCATGTGACATCCTCTGGGCCATACTGGTAGTATACATATTATGTGGATGTGGCCCACATAACAAATGGAGAGCTGTATATGCGGCCCACAATGGTAAATAGGTTGAGAAACACTGCTCTAATGGCTCCATCCTCACAGAAACACCTGTCTCTAGGGCCAGTAAGTCTTTGGCTGACAGTATAGTGCCTGCTTTCTTTAACTGTGAGCTATGTTCTCTTGACAATATCTCCATCCTTCTGGCTGCAACTGGTCTCCACCCCTCACTGGCAACAGGGTTTTGGTCCTTCATCCCATCAGCATCTGCACTGTGTTCCAACAAGGGGTCTGAATCAGAAGAAACAGCCTTGTCTCACTGTCTCTTAACTGTTTTTACAGCTGATTCCACCTTACCATTACTCTGTAGGTGTGCTAGGGAGTAGGTGTGATGGTCAAACTCCCATGTGTGTGCAAATTCCTTTAATTCTTCTGATGCAAATTGGGGTCCATTGTTGGTGAATACAATGTCCAAAATGCTGCATTTCACAATGTGGGCCTTCAGTTTGCCAATCACTGACTTGCTTGTTGTATCAGGCAGGGCACTGAACTACCAAAAGTTTGAATAGTTGTCCACTGTAATCAAGTACTGCTATTCACTGAAGGTAAATAAGTCCACTCTTATCTATTCCCAGGATTGGGTGGACCACGGGTGGCCAACCTGTGGCTCTGGAGCCACATGCGGCTCTTCAGAAGTTAATATGCGGCTCCTTGTATAGGCACAGACTCCAGGCCTGGAGCTACAGGTGCCAACTTCCCAATGTGCTGGGGAGTGCTCACTGCTCAACTCCTGGCTCTGCCAGCAGCCCTGCCCCCACTCCACCCCTTCCCGCACCCTCCCTTGAGCCTGCTATGACCCCGTTCCTCCCCCCCGAGCCTCCTGCTCACCACGAAACAGCTGATTGGGAGGCGCTAGGAGCGGGAGGATGGAGATGATGGGGGTGCTGCTGACGTATTACTGTGGCTCTTTGGCAATGTACATTGGCAAATTCTGGCTCCTCCTCAGGCTCAGGCTGGCCACCCCTGCGGTGGACAGTTTATATGGTAACAGAGTCTCTTTTGCCCGGTAGTTATCACATGACCAGCAGGTTTCACATCCTTTTATCAAGTAGCAGAGTTGTGTATTCATTCCCAGCCAGTAAATACACCTTTGAACCCATCTAAAACAGCTGCCAATGCCCGAGCGTGAAGCATATATTTTTTTGCATGACATCCATACAAAGTGAGGCAGGGACAGCAGCTCTGTCCTCAAAATATGATTCCATATGACACACACAGAGCACTCATCTTTAATTTAAAAAAAATGGTTCTGCTCCTACCAGTACTTGGCTTTTGTCTTCTGTTCTCTTTACTAGCCCGTAATTAAATGTCCTTTTCCATAATCTCTTTGACTTCCATCAGCTTTGTTGTTGAAACTGGGAGACAGTGCGGCATGTTAATGGAGTCTGTACCCTGATCCTCCTTCCCAACTTGCTGATGCTGGGTACATACATCTCTCAATGGTGGGGAGAAAAAGCTTCAAGTCAGAGAGTGGGGAGACAGGGGCCAGGAACGCCATTTAGGTAGGGTGGAGAAGATTTTCATGGTCCTGTCCCAGGACGCAAGGAGCCAAGATGCTGGTCCCTGCCACTGGCAACTCCATCCAGGGGCTTGTAGTGCCTAAATGAGTCCCCAGCACCCCGGCCTGACAAGCAGCTGCAGTGTGAGGCAAAGGAAGCCTGTTATTTCACCGCTGCTGGGGCAGGAGTGCCTGGGTCCATGCACTCCAGGTTGCAATGGCAACTCCCTCCCAGGGCCGCTGGTATGGAGTGGTGGATGAACAGGGCTGAATGTGGGGCACAGAGAGGGAGATGGATTTTGGAGAGACTGTTATGTGTGACAGAACAGTTGAATTGGCATGTTTTGATGTGTATAAATAAGTGAGACACAAGGGGTGTGAGAATAAAAGATATTCCCTTACCCACCTTGTCTCTCTAATATCCTGGGACTGACAACTACACCACCACTTCATGTTAAACAGTAACATTGAGGAAAGGGGCTTACAATAAAATCCTGCCTGGGGCCCGTCTTTCTGTTCCTCCACCTCTGCGGCCATAGACATAGTGATGAAATCACTGCACTCCGAAAACCAAGGCCAGTATTTGGGCATACTCTTCTCCAGACTCTGACAGGACTCTGTGGCATAAGCAACTGGCTACTCCTACAAAAGGGCTACCCTCAATCCTCTCTCAGATGCATCATGCCGGATTCTCTAGTGGCTTTCCTGGCTGGTACTACTTCTGGACAGAGACACATATTATCAATTGTTTCAGCATGTCAGATGTTTGCTGCTGGGAGCCTGCCCAGTTCCATTCAACCTCCTGCCTTGTGAGCTGACATATGCCTTCTGTTACTGCAGCCAGGTGGGGACATAACTTAGACGGACAATTTACCATTCCTCTGAAATGCCATTTCCTTTTACATCCACTGGAGTTGACATGTTGCTGACTGCCTTGATCTTTGTTGGGATCTGATTTTAGTCCCTCTGTTGGGAGCAAAAATCCAATGCATATCACCTTATGCTGTTTGAGTCACATTTTTTCCAGGTTGAGTTTTATGTTCCTGTCCCTCCATTGCTGTAGAAAAGCTTGTAGTTTTCTGTGATCGTCTCATGCAGCCTCTGTATCATTGCTCCCTTCATCTACAGCAATGATATCATCTGCAATTATCATCACCCCAGACAATCCTTCCAGCACTTAGGTGAGTCTTCTCTGGGTTTATGCCCGTCGGCATGTGCAGCCATTCGTAGCAACCAAGTGGTGTTGCCAAGGTTGTCGGTGTGCTCAACTCATTATCTAAGCTTATGTGCCAAAACCCATTCTTCATATAACAGACTGTAAAGATTCTGGCTTTGGAAAGTTCTGACAAAATCTCATCAATTGTGAGCAGCAGCATCTTTTCAATTCCCGTTTCAATGGGTTTGGATCTATGCATATGTATAATTTGCCTAATGGCTTCTTTATCACCACCATGCTGCTTACCCAGGCTGTACTGGCCTCTACGGATGCCATGATACCCCTGCTTTGCACACTTTTGAGCTCCTTGTGTACTGAATTACATAGTGGCATTGGAATTTTCCTTCCTGGTAAGCATGCTTCCAGCCTTCAAGGAACCATTCACCTTTGAAAACATCCCCATGAATTTTTAAAATGGTCTCCACTGTCCATGGGACTCCCCATGCTATTAAAATTCTGACATTGCACCCCGATCAGATCCATGACTTGTATGGTTACATTCCCGAAGAGGGGTCTGTGGTGCTTACCATCCATCATCACAAACTTCAGTAGGTGCTGTCTTTTTCCCCCCCAGGTTAGTTACTATGAAATCACATTTTCCTACAGGCTGCGTTATGCTCTCATTGTATACTATTAGGGTGCTCCTGACTTCTGTAAATAGGTCTGTTTGAGTCTAATTCACACCAAGGATTCATACTGCAGAAGGCCCTGCTATCCAGCTGAAATTGCATGTCATTTCCCTATTACTACTGTTGCATGCAGGGAAGTTGGTATTGTCTCTTGTTCCTTTCCTGTCCTGACAGCCGAACCTAATATGCTCTCAGACTCAAGGAGAAAGTCATGATGTCATTACTGCTGTGATGTGCCAGCTCCCTCTTGAACAAGTCTGACAATCTTTCCGGGGCCTTCCTCTGCTCTTGCACACACTGCTATAATAGTTCAACTTGACACATGCCTTGCAATGCTGTCCTGGTGCAGGGCATCACTCCTTTACCACTTCATGCTTTTTCCACAGAAAATGAATCACCCTATGGTTATGAAACATTGCCTACCTACTCACCTTTGCTGTTTGCTCATGGAATGTACTTCGGGTTACCACCTTTGAAATGCAAAAAAAAAAAAAAAAAAATAGCACCCAACCCACTCCACAAGGCAAGCCCATTGCAATCTCAACCTTCAGCCACAAGACAAATCCACAATGTCCTCCCCTCAACAGTCACTTACAGTATCTAGAGAGAGAACACATGTAGATAGGAACAACAACATCACACATTTCCTCACTCTCAGGTGATAAACCCAGTGGTGAGCTGGAGCCGCTTTTCACCGGTTCACACAAACCGGTTGTTAAATTTAGAAGCCGGTTTAAAACCAGTTGTTAAAGGGGTGGGCAAACTCCGGCCCGCGGGACCGTCCTGTCCAGTCCGCCTGAGCTCCCAGCTGGGGAGGCTCCCACGGCCCCTCCCCCGCCTTCCCCCCTCTTGTAAAGCCCGGCCCCAGCGCTCCGGACCGCTCCTGAGCAGCTCTGCAGCTCCTGCCACTTTGAGTGGTGGTAAGAAGGTGGGGCTGCGAGCTTCAGCGGGCCGCATGGCATCGATACACACTGCCCTGAGCAGCATGGTAAGGGGGCTGGGCTGGGGCTAGGAGGAGGGGTTGGATAAGGGGCAGGGAGCGATTGGAGGGGGCGGAAGTTCTGGGGCGGGGGTGGTCAGGGAACAGGGGTTGGGTAGGCGTGGGAGTTGGGGGGTCTGTCGGGGTGGTGGTGGATGGGGTCGGGGCAGTCAGGGGACAGGGAGCGGGGCGAGTTGGGTAGGGGGTGGGGTCCTGGGGGGAAGTAGGGTGGGGGGTCTCGGGCTCGTATTCACCGGGCGGTGCTTAATAACCGGTTCCCTACCGGGTCGGCGGCAGCACTTTGGCGGCGGGTTGTTCACTAGCTCCAGATCTTCAGCGGCACTGAAGGACCCGCAGCCAAAGTGCCATCGAAAACTCAGAGTGAGTGAAAGACCCGCCGCCAAAGTGCGGTAGAGAACCGGTTAACAACATTCTGACAGCTCATCACTGGATAAACCCTCTCTCACACACGTGTTGGTGGTCAGACAGCTGCTGTATTTTCACCAGTTTTGATCTGTTGTCACTTAAACTGCGGCAGTGGGAACACTGCAGCATCTTTAACTGGACACAAGAACTTCTAACATTAGACATACCAGTGTATTGTGATGATAATGCAAATCTCTAGACCCACATAAAAAAAACCCCAACAGTAGATTACATTATTTTTCTGTCAACTGGTAAATCCATAAAAAAACAGCCACACCGGTCAAATTTCAACCAGGTGATAACCTTACATGTACTTCACGGATTGTGTTGTGCCTCCAAGGGCTTTCATCTTCTCTCTTCCACTGCATGACCCTCGCCTAAACATCTGTCTCATGTGAGATCACCTTCCCAGAGCATCTGCTCTTGAAGGTGGTGATCCCAAGTACTGCAGAGTATCCAGTCCCAAATCAGGAAGTCTGTCAAGTTCCCAAAATTGCATGCAACAGCCAGTGTGCAAAGGCTGCAATATGGGGGTCTATTCCTCCCCTTCAGATTGGTCCATTCCTCTGTTCCATATGGCTGAGTTGCTTCCAGCCTAACTTCACTCATTCCCTGTTTCCATGGTGTCCCACCCATAACAGGTACTGCTTGTACCCTAAATAACTTGCATCTCTGTAATAGGTAGAGCTAGTTAGAGGAAAGCCAAGTTCAGAATCACACAATACCTCTGACTAACAAGTGGAAACACTTTTAGCACAATTTCTCAAGAACATGCAGAACAAGCAACACAAAAAGGGACAACACAGTACAGGATTTGAGTGCGATAAGAAGTAAAACAGCTCCTAAATCAAGCAAGGCTTGTATAGACTGCAACTATTGCCTCATCATTTCCTTGATGACTGAGAATGCTAGATTAGCTATATCTGCAAGATTAAAAGATGGAAACAATAGTACCCATAAGTGGTCTATTCACTTATAAAAAAAAAATATATGGCCAAGTAACTATGCCTTAAATCCACCAGACCAAGGGGAAAAATATCAGAGAAAAGAAGAAAAGACTAAATGTTCAAAAGTAGCATTTCATCTTTGTGCACTTTAAGAAAGATGAATAGAAAAGAGAGCCAATTGAGAGGTTCTTTTTCTTTGCCAAATTCCTCTACTGCTGTAGATTTAACTCAAATTTAAAGACATAAAAGTCCCACTAAAATCTTTTAGAGGGAAGTTTCTGCAGATGGGGAATAACCCATTTTAAATTATGTTTTTCTGTATTTAACTATCCTCACTCCACTCCACATGGGAAAAGCAATTAGAAAATAATTAATCACTTCCTAATTGCTTGTATTTTTTTTTTAACGTCAATTTTCAGGTTCTTATGACTAACAGTCAAACTGAGTGAAGAGGGAAGAAGAGAAAAAAGGATGTTACAGTAGTTCATCCTCAAGGAGCACAAAGAGGAGAGCCAACACCGTATGTCCAGCCATCTCTCTGCAGACCATCAACAGCCAACAGATCACAAACCGGAACCCCAGATCTGAGCATCTGAGTTGCTGAAAGCTAGCCACCAGTAGGGTGACCAGATGTCCCATTTTTAAAGGGACAGTCCCGTTTTTTGGAACTTTTTCTTATATAGGCGCCTATTACTCCCCACCCCCTCTCCTGTTTTTTCATGGTTGCTATGTGGTAACCCTAGCCACCCGGAGGGTATGATATACTATCAGCACTTCCTTTTCCTCACTTTTTAGTTGTATAAGCTTAGACGCGCTCTCAAGCTATCTGAGAAGTTATCATCAAATCCGACTGTCCCTCTCTTGGATAATGCAAGAAGAATTTAGCAGGCCCCAATGTCTTACAAATAGGAATTGCCCAGAACAGGTTAGCATCATTGAGAAGTCATTTAATATGTTTGCTGCAAATTATTTGGAATGAACGGATCTGTTTTCCTGGCTTGTAAATTATTTATTCCTTAAACAGAAGTGACCCTCTACTAGCTCAGGGCATTAACCTAATTTCTCATGTATTTGAACAGCTAAGAACCTGCAGGATTGAAATTTCAAGCCTTCAAATGCAGGTCTGTGAAGCACAATCAAAATTTAATTTTGGCTCAATTCAAAAGAATAACTTGCAAAAGTTCTTTGTTTCCTTTCAAGGGACAATACAACTATTCAAAAAGCTCAGATTTTTTAGATAAACTCATGAACTGTCAGCACAATGCACTCTACACTTCTCCATAATTTTGACTGAGATAATGAAAGTTGATCATCTCAGTATAGAAACCTCTGTTAAAAACTTTTCCAAGGCTAACTACATGCTGACAGGACACTGATTTCCTTCTAGTAAAGAAGACAATAGCTGCACTGTAGTCAGTACAGTAACAGGACAACGTGTCACGGCCCCATGAATTTCACTATTCTGCAGTGACAGAATTTGAATCCTCCCCTAGGAGTAGAAAATGTCTCCTGGCTCAGCCTAACAGTTGAAAAGCATTGCTAGTTGTCACTGGGCAAATCAAGGAAAATGTGCTACTTTGGGTTTCCATTCACTGTGCCTGGGTTCAGGTACAAGCAGTGAAGTGTCGCATCTAACATTTCCTGCTCTAATCCATCACTGAGGACACAATGAGTCGCCACAATCCCTAGGAGAGAAGAGAAGATGCTTTCTGCAGCAGAGCCACACCTGAGACAGAAACCAAAAAGTAGGGATATGCAAAAAGGTCACATGGACCACATGTAATAAAGGAAGACGCCAGAACCCTCAGATCCTACATGACAATGAGGGAGAAGAGGACTTGCCAAGCAGGACTAAGTATTGCTGAGGGTTTCTCCTAGGCAGCCAACATGGAGATCATGGAGGATTACTAAAGAATATTTGGAAAACAACATACTCCCCCTTCAGACTTTTATAATGATGCTTTACATCTCCAAAGTGCTGCATGAAAAATAATTAGGCTAAAGCCCTAGTGAGTTAGCTCCACGACTGGCACAGAAGCAGTGACCTGCCAAATGATGAGTCTGGAAAGATTCCAGACAAGAGGGTTTGAGCCTCAAGCTCAGTTCACTCGAGCTCACTACCTCCCTACATTCACTATACAACATGTATTGCCTTGTATACCTCTCATTTCACACCCTTTTGATCTGGATAAAAAAAAATCGATACAATATTTAAAAGTTATTTTAACATGTCTGTAAGATTATTTTTTTTAAAAAACAGCCATATAAATTCCCTCCACACTTCCAAAAAAAGTGAAAAATCTCCCTAAAATCTCTTTATAATATGATAAATACCTCCAATGGGAAAAATTGAGTTATGCTGTTACTTTCTATAGTTCTATGTTTGTTTGTTTTTAAATCATTGTTATGTTTTATTCTGGAACTTTGACTAGTATATTTGAAAGTTGTTTTGGGTGCAATAATATTAATGCACTTTTTTGGAAATTTGAGTTATTTCTTCCACAGAGTAACAATCTTAGTTGGTTTGACAAAGTCACCCTCACCCAAATCTAAAATGATGGAAGGAGGAGAATGTGCATGGGGAAATAGAGAACGGGGAAAGATTTAGAGTATTTGAAGCACTTATTTTCCTATAAGGGGCAATCACACTAGTCAACTGAGGATTCCTGTTAGATCCCCATTTGGAGGAAGAAAAGCTTTTGGTCTTCATTTTCAGCCCCAGGCTTATTCACAGTTTACCTCAGAAAAAGAGAAAACACTTTAAAAAACACTCTAATCTGCTCCTATTTGAAAAGAGATTTCCCAAGAGGATTTCTCTTTCCCTGGCTGAGAAAGGTAGAAAAGGAAGGACAAAACAACAGACAAATATAATTGCATGAAAAAGTTTTTAAAAAGTTAGACATCCTTCTAAAACATTCCTCAGGCAGCTGGAAGCACAGTCCTCAGAAGCAAAAGTGCTGAACAAAGCATCTTACCATCGAGAAGTCCATGGTCCTTATGCCCAATTCCTCTGTTACTATCAATTCTAGGCACACAAGTTTGGGTGGCTGAATGGGGTGCAATTTTAAAAGTTTTTAAAAGTGGAAGTTTTTGTTAATGAAGAGCATCCTTATATTTAAAAAAAAAATGAAGTCTGGTAATCCCCCAGCAGAACATATTTAAGCTCATTCGGCTATTATATCCCAAAGAACCATGTATCATGAGTTTACTGTTCTCCACCTATTTACCCCAACCATACATGAAAGACTTCTATGACAACTTCTGGCACTAATTTCACTGTTTCTCGCTGGTGAGAAACTGGTTGAGAAAAAGTTGTGCATCATTGCCAACTCATGATTTTATTGAGAGTCTTATGATATTCAGTATTTCTCTTAAAGCTCCAGTGCCTGGAGTCAAGTGATTACATGAGAATCTCAGCTTTCATATAAAACAACAAGTAGGTTTCTAAATCCCACAAGGTGCAGATAAAAGCCTGAAAAGTGAACCCTTAAGACTCAAAAATCATACGATAAATAAAAAAGCCCAATTTTTTAATTCATATTTTAAAGTCAGTTTCATAGTTCTGAGGTGCCCAACTTATTACTTTTTAATGTGTATGACTGGCAATACTGGAAGTGTTTACTACTAAATGGGCTGACTGATCCTTCTGTATGAGTCCTATACCATTTGTACTCCTGAAGATCTGAAAAATCTACTTACTAGTGATGATCAGAAAAAGCTTTCCCTGGCCAGTGTTGTGGCTAAAACCATAAACTTTGGCAGAACTTAACCCTCTGACCCAAAAAAATGAAGTTTCGAGCCCCTAAAGTAAGTTTTCCTGAGTCTATAGAGAACTAGCGCCACTGCCTTTGCTATTGCTCATAGGACCCCATTCAAAATCCAGTGAAATCAATAGTAGGACAATGGAACAGAATGCCTAGGGAGATAGTGGAAGCTCCTTCGCTGGAGATTTACAAAAGGAGGCTGGATAGAGCCATCTGTCTTGGATGGTTTAGATCCAACAAATCCTGCATCTTGGCAGGGGGTTAGACTAGATGACCCTTGTGGTCCTTTCTAACCGTATGGCTCTATTATTCTAATAAGACTCTTTTCACTGACTTCATGGACCATCGAGACTCTGGTCAGACACACTGATGATATTCAGAATCCTGTGGAGAACAAGGGAGCATAAGACTTCAGAGAGATTCCGAGTGAAAGGAAAGGAAAAAGACAAACCAGTGGTTCTCACCTTTTTTTGTCATTGTGGGCTGCATATACTGAGCGGCAGCCCTGGTGCTTGTGGGGCCGGGCGACAGCCCCAGAGCCCGGAGCTCAGGGGGCTGGGTGGCAGCCCGAGACCCTGGACCACCGACACTGCAGGGCTGGGCTGGAGCCTTGACCGCATACCCTCACCATGCAGGGCAGGCCAGCAGCCCCGACCCCACTGTGCTGGGTGGCAGGGCAGCCTGGACTCCACGGCGCCAGGCAGCCATGAACTCAGACCCCGCTACCCGGGCTAGTCTTCAGCACACAGCTGAACTGGGTCGTAGTTATGTGCTAATTGAGCCGCATGCGGCCCATGAGCCACGGGTTGAGAACCGCTGACTTTAACTATCCAGTTCTCTAAGGTTTATAGCCAGATTTGTCTCCTCTTAGGTGGTAGCCACTCTGGACCCTATTTCCTTCATGGTGCAAGGAACAAGCAATGTAAATTGTTGCTTGGCACCCCAAGTCCTGCACTGACTTAGCAATCCACAGGCTGGCCTGTTCTACCTCTCTAGTGATGGGCCTGGAAGGATAGGAAACTCATGTCCATATGTGCTTTCTCATTGAGGATCTGCTATTTTTACAGGCAAAGAAAGTAAGGTCATTTGCTTTCCTCATCTCACTTTTGGAGTGGAGTTCTCAGCATTCAGTGGAGTGGAAGGCCTTCTCTGCTTGGGAGGGTGACATCAACTTAAGCCACACCTTCACTTCTGGGCACCGATTTACACAAGATCTGCTGCTTTTAGCTGCTGAGCAATATTTTCTTTTCAACTCTCATTTATAATCAAGAATGTTATTTGACATTGAATTATTATACTTTCCCTGTTTAATGTAAAATTCAAATGATTTTGTATTTCTAATAGGCTAAAGTAATTTAAAACCATCACAGAAGAAATGCTAATATAGTGACATTTTCCTAAGAGAATTTAAGTGGCAAAGTACAATAGTTATTTATATTATGGAAACAAAACACACCATTATCAAGCCACAACTTGTTTCAAAGTAGTCTTATCTTCAAACTCATCATACATCTAGTTTAACTGTAAATCCTCAGGAAGGTCTGCCAGTGCGTGAAATAATTCTCCGTGACCAATCTCTGTTGTCAGTATTTCAGCTTGCCTTATTTATGGCAGCATAACTTGATTCTGTAACCATTTTATCAAAAGGAATTTAAAAAAGGTACTAACCACAAGTATGGCAGGCATCTAGTTTTTGTTTCGTCATTGCTTCGGCCTATCTTAGTTGCAAAACTAACATGGCTCCTATAATCATTTAAGATAATTACATCCTTTCACTTTTCCACTGCATTCCCAAAACTGATACTTCAGCTGTCCACAAAGAATAACTTCAAGCTAACTACTAAATGTCACTTTTTGTCAGTTCCCCCCCATAGAACCAATATTTTGTTCAAATCACTGCATACAGCCTAAAATGCAGAAAAGTCAGTCTTTGTAATGGCATGGATGAGTGGGTCACACTGAATTTCAAATCACACAGAAAAGTAATAAGTGCTAAGAAACTAAGCATAATCTTATCAGCCACCAAAGGCAGTAGTCAATATGACTTCACAATAAATTGTTTTAAAATGGTAGTTATCTGCATTTCTGTTTTCCGCATTGCATCAAGAGCTGCTGGAGCACTATCACGAATATCATAACTGCTGGATGGAAATGTTACAGTCTACTCTTGACTGCGTTTAGTGTGTTAAAAGGTCTCCTTCCCTTTTGGACACTTACTTAAATTCTAAAAAAGAACCAGGAAAGGTATCAAATACAAAATGAAATATCTATTATTCAAAATAGACATGTAGAAATATCCTACAGCAGTAGATCACAAAATCTGGACTAATAATTGAGACCAGCTTTATCATTTGATACTTCTACAAATGAATTAATTTACAAAGTTAGTCTTTATATTGTCTCTGGTATTTATGGTATGTCATTTTTATTTAACTTGCAAGAGAAGAGAGTCCTTGTGGGGTGCTTTTTGGTTTTGGTGTTTTTTTGGTTTAAAATGATTTTTAATGTTTTCATTTGTAGAAGACATAGGAGAGCATAGGCAATGACTCTCATAAGCAGTGTTCCCATATGCATTGTAGTTTTAAAAAAAGATATTTTTTTAAAAAATGTGAAGCTTGAAATCAAATTATGCCCGTAGGAACTCAGTGCCTCAGGAACAAAATAAAAATTGATGAGATTTCTTGACTCAACATGCAGTGTCCTGTAATTGTCACAGTTAAAATGAAAGCATGCAAATCCAAATTTTCTGAGGGCTAGCTTGTAACCCCCTTATTTACACTGATGAACAACTATTCTCAGGAGTAGTGCTATAGAAGTCTGTAGGAACACTTGTGCAACTAACTACTTCTTATCAGTGCAAGAGGGTTATGATCTGACTGTGAATTTATTGCATCTGCAAGTAACAAAGAATGCCATGTATTGAAATTTTACTCTGTGTAAGAGTTTACTTTATGTATATGAATCATTGCATTTGTCCCTCCCAGGCTATTTCAATAAATAATAATGAATTACTTTTCTATTTCCAGCTGTTCACCCAGGGTTCTTAGCACAATTAGATTTGATGGTGTAAGAGAGACTTTGGGCATTTTCATTTCAAAAACAAGTTCAAAAAATCACCATCCTCATTTGTAAAACCCTCACTCTTCAATTCAGCCTCTCTTCCTGCTCCTTTCCCCTCGCCATATATCTAGCAATGGTCGTCTCTCTGTCATCCCATACAATGGTAGTGCAGGAGTCTTCTCCTCTGCAGCCCCTATGCAAAACAGTTTCCTAAATTTCTCACATTTGACCATTGTCATCTCATATCTCAGCTGAAAACTTCTCTTCTTCCTAGCTTTTTCTCTCTCCATCTGTTGTCATCTCTGTAATGATACGAAGCTCTGATGTTTTCAGACATCTTTTACATGGAAGACACTATAGAAAATAGGTGGTGTATTGTAGTCCCTGCTTTTTCTTTATAGCTTCAAAGAGCAATGAATGGGATTCTGCATTTTCTTCTTCCTTAGCAATAACTCACTTTTCAACAGAGGAAGCGGGAGAGAAACAGTGAGACTTCTAGATAATAAGCATAATAGAAAACACAAGTTTGGGAGAAAACAAAAATTGCACGAACAGCCTCACAGTATGTGAGAGATGGATTGTAAAACAAACTGGCTATATTGTATACCAAATTAGCATTGTGAACCCTTTCCTACATGTTGGCACTACATGTGTTAACTTTGGCATACTTTGCCTACTTTTTCAAATTCCAGTAACTCTAGTGACATGGTAGAGAGAGAGAGAATAGACCACCTAATTGAGAATATCCCTGTGACGGTTCTTGGGGTACCCAGGACTGTGAATCACTTTGTTACCTCCCTGCTTCCAGTGAAAGGGAGACTTCCTGGTGCTCAACTGGGTGTCAATTCCCTGACTCATTGAGCCAGTTAGCCACCCAAGCTCTCTGGGCAATGCTAGCCCTTACTTTGCATCCCAGTCCCCGAGTTGCTCTGAAGTGTTCCCCTGTAATGTCCAGCCCCTTCTCCACTGTACACTCACAGAACAACTGTCAGGTCTGCTGTCCCCAACAGAACAGTGTATACACCAGGTTGTATGATTCAGCTGAGGCTCAGCTCCTTACTTAATGCCACTGCATTAAGATCCATAATAAACTTGTTTTCACTGTAAGCCAAAGATTAGAGAGACAGTATGGATAATGGAAGCAAAAGGTTACATAAAACAAACTCATAACATGCTTTCTGGAGACTAAACTTATCTGGCTAACCACCTGTCTGAAGAAGTTTATTGCACCCCAAATGTCCTCTGCAGCACTGGTTGATCTCCCATTTTCATGAATGTAAACATACTGTCCATTTACTTCCTGGGTGCAGGATGACAGGGGTGTCTTCTCTGTTCCCCAAAAGTAGACCAGCAACCTTTTGAAGTTTCTCTCAAGACATGGTTATCTTCCCCTGTTGCATGTCTCCTTTGTTGACTTCATATCCTTCTGTTGATTTTGTATGTAAATGTACCTCCATTGCTTACATATCTTACAATGCTTTGTTAACGTGCCAACAGAGAAACAGGCGAATGAACATCTTTTATCCGACAGGAAGCCTGCTTCTTCAAATAATGTATTTTCAGTGTACATACATAATTCCTTACATAGTATCACTACATACATTTCACAAGAATATTAACAACCAGTGTGACCCTGGCTTTTATTTAAGACTTCACATGACACACTTTGGTTAACCAAACTCTACATACTAAAAGCAAGTTATTCTTGTAAATCCCTTGCCAGTTGGCACAAGAGATTCATGGGTCACAACCCCATGAAGAAGTCAGAAGGCCTTAGCACACCCACGAAACAAGAGTACGAAGATGCACTTGAATTGTTTTCACATGAGAAATACAATTTCATCATAGTCAAACTACAGGAAGTGAGGCCTGCTGGACAGAGCACTGAACTAGGACTCAGGAGACTTGGGTTCTAATCCTGGCTCTGCCACTGGTCTACTTGGGCAAGTCACTTTGCCTTTCTGTGCCACAGTTTCCTCATCTGCCAAATGAGGATGATGATACTGACCTCCTTTGTAAAGTGCTTTGAGATCTACTGCCGAAAAGTGCTATATAAAAGCACAGCATAATATTATTATTAGAAGTAACTACTCTTTTAGAAATTAATCTCTGCTCAATTTAGGGAAAATTAGTATTTCCCCAAATTCGTAAACATTTCATGATAAATAGGATAAGCACCATTAGCTGCAAGTGTGTACGTACTGCAGGAGTATAAAAATACTCAGATTAGAAAAAGACTTTTAATCTATGTTAACATTTATCACAAGGCATTGGTATTGGGCTTTCAAAAGGAGCCGAAGAAAGTTTATTTATTAAAATATATGCCTGTGAGAAGCTATTGCTGTAAATTGTATGGAAGAATAGATGATTATTTTGATTACTAAGTTGTGTCCAGAGTGCAACACTGCTAGGCAATATTAAAAAGAAAGCAAGCGTTCATATTTGGGTATGTTTCCAAAACTGCGTAAGTTTCCATCATTGTTACAGTAGTGCCTTAGGTACTAAGATGAGGCAATATGCTTTTATCTGATGAAAGCTTCAACAGTAAAGAAAAAAAAAAGCACCCATGCAAGGTTTGGGAACAAAGGATACAATACAACATGATTTTACAAAAGGTAGATCATGCCAGACCAACATGATCCCCTTCTTAGACCCTTTCTTGAGAAGAGAACTGATTTTTTGGACAAAGGAAATGCAGTACACATCTAATCTATCTGAATTTCAGTAAGGCATCTGATACAGTTCCACATAGGAAATTATTAGTTAAATTGGAGAAGATGAGGATTAATGTGAGAACTGAAAGGTGGATAAGGAACTGGTTAAAGGCAAGGCTAAAACGGGGCATACTGAAAGGTGAATTGTCAGGCTGGAGGGAGGTAACTAATGGAGTTCCTCAGGGATCGGTCTTGGGACCAATATTATTTAACATTTTTATTACTGACCTTGGCACAAAAAGTGGAGTGCGCTAATAAAATTTATGGATGACACCAAGTTGGAAGATATTGCCAATACAAAGTAGGACCGGAATATCATACAAGAAGATCTGGATGATCTTGTAAACTGGAATAATATAAATTGGATGAAATTTAATAGTACTAAATCCATGGTCATGCATTTATGGACTAACGACAAGAATTTTTGCTATAAGCTGGGGATTTATCAGTTGGAAGTGACAGAGGAGGAAAAAGACCTGAGTGTATTGGTTGATCACAGGATGGCTATGAGCCGCTAATGTTATGCAGCCAGGAAAAAGGCTAATGCAGTCCTAGGATGCATCAGACGAGGCATTTCCAGTAGAGACAGGGAAGTGTTAGTACCAGAATACAAGACACCGGTGAGACCTCATCTGGAGTACTGTGTGCAATTCTGGTCTCCCATGTTTAAAAATGGTGAATTCAAACTGGAACAGGTAAAGAGAAGGGCTACTAGAATGATCTGAGGAATGGAAAACCTACCTTATGAAAGGAGATTCAAAGACCTTGGCTTGCTTAGCCTAACCAAAAGAAGGCTTAGGGGAGATATGATTGAAATCTATAAAAACATCAGAGGGATAAATACCAGGGAGGGAAAGGAGCTATTTATGTTAAGTGCCAATGTGGACACAAGAACAAATAGCTATTTACCGGCCATCAACAAGTTTAGGCTTGAAATTAGGCAAAGGTTTTTAATCATTAGAGGAGTGAAATACTGGAACAACCTTTCATGGGAAGCAGTGGGGGCAAAAAAAACCCTAACTGGTTTCAAGACTGAGTGTGATAAGTTTATGGAAGGAATGGTCTGATGAGACTGCCTACAATGGCATGTAACAGATCTGTGACTGCTAGCAGCAAATATCTCCAATGGCCAGTGATGGGACACTAGATGGGGAGGATTCCAAGTTACTACAGAGAATTCTTTCCCACGTGTCTAGCTGTTGGGTCTTGTTCACATTCTCAAGGTCTAACTTGTTGTCATATTTGGGGTCAGAAAGGAATCCCACCCCCCCATCACATTGTCTGAGACCCTGGGGTTTTTTCGACATTCTCTGCAGCATGGGGCACAGGTCACTTGCAGATTTAAACTAGAGTAAATGGTAGATTCTGTATAATTTGAAGTCTTTAAACCATGATTTGAGGACTTCAGTAACTCAGCCAGAGGTTAGGGTCTATTACAGGAGTGGGTGGGTGAGGTTCTGTGGCCTGCAATGTGTAGGAGGTCAGACTAGACGATCATGATGGTCCCTTTTGACCTTAAAGACTATGAGTCTATATTTTAGAAACACAGCAGAATCCTCACTTGCATTTTGCCAAATTTGAGAACTAGGAAATGAATCACTTGAAAGAAAAACACTAATGGGTGTGCCAATTATTGAAGGTTTGAAAAGATATCCATCTCTAACTACAATTACTAGAGAAATCAGCTTTAATGGGTTAACACCTATTACAATCACCTTCTTTCAGTCAGTACTAGATTCATCCCTAGCCATTCACTGGATTACAAAAGACTGAAATCTGTTTTACCTTTATTTGTGATCCCCCAAAATTGATAAAATCCTTCATGGAAAAGGCTCATTAAAGGTGAATTTGTGAAGTAACCTCTGTTCAGAACCTTCTTAATTTGAAACATGAGGATGGAAACCTTGCACATCAGCTACAAAATGATGTAAAAATTAGGTTTGTTGCAGACAACTTATTGGAAACTAGCCAAAAGACCAAGTCATTAACAAGCAAATCAGGGAGTTCAAAATTGAATGTGGTATGTTTTATTTAAATGAAAACAGTGTCTACACTGCTTATTATTCATCATGTATGTTCTTAGCAGGAATAGCTGGGTTGTGTAGAAAAGGTTTAAGAGAATTCTGCCTATATCTGAGTTGTAACCTCTAGATTTAAATGAACTAGCAAGGGGAAAGAAAAGGTACCTGGTTCAGGGAATTTCTTGACGGATTAATACCTTATTCTACATTTTTCACTGACTTTGATAGTTAAAGTTCAGTTAATTGAATATGTTCTTCTTACATGGAACCTTTCTCACTTAGGTCAAAAACACTCAGATCTTTCCCCATCTCTCTAACTGCTACATCTGTATCCTGCCAGCCTGTCTCAAGTCTGATTCCCATTCATTAATGCACTTCTTCTGACTGATTAGACTTCACTTCATCACCATCTCAGGTCGGCGTTACTGGAACTTTCAGTTCCTCAGTGAAACCTACCTAAAAGTTTCCCAAGAATGTGCTTCACATTTGCAACAATCTATCTAGGTATTTAATGGCACCATGATATCCAAGTGCTAGTTTTAAGGCCTTCTCTAAACTAACAATCAAACCATCTTAACTGAGCCAGTTTTAGACAAAGTTTCAACATGGGTTCAGCTAACACGGTTTAAACACTGGTCACCTGACCTGCTAAGAGAGACCAACAAATAGTAATTAGATGGGTTTGAAAAATAATAATGAAAAAATAGTAGGGACTCGGCGTGGAAAATGGTTCTGTGTGGTCTATATTAAGCCATGTTGACAGAAACAGCGTGGCTTAACTGCCAATGTCATTAGAGAGCAAGGACATGGACAAAATATCCCATTTCTCTCTCTTCCCTCTCACACTTTCTGCTTTTAGAAATGCCCCTTTCTTTCAACATATCCTCATAGGTCAGGTTTTATCATCTTTGTTGCTCTCATCTAGACTTTCTCCAACTCTCCCTTTCTTAAAGTGGATTGCCAAAACAGGATGCTGTAATCCAGATGAGGCCTCACCATTTCCAAGTAGAGTGGATCAATTATTCCCGGTGTCATACATAGGACACTCCGGTTAATATACCCTAGAATGACATTTGCCTTTTTCACAACAGCATCATATAGAATCATAGAAATGTAGGGCTGGAAGGGATGTCAAGAAGCCATCAAGACCAGCCTCCTGCACTGAAACAGGACCAGGTAAACCTAGGCTCTGCATGACAAGTGTTGGTCTTGTACAACCTGTATTTAAAAACCTTCAGTGATGTGGATTCTACAATCTCCCTTGGAAGTCTATTCCAGAGCTTAACTACCATTGTAATTAGAAAGATTTTCTAATTTAAGATATCTAACCTTAATCTACCTTGCTGAAGATTAAGTCCATTACTTCTTGTCCTACCTTCAGTGGACATGGAGAACAATTAATCACAGATCTCTTTATAACAGTTCTCAACACATTTGAAGACTTATCAGGTCTGCCCTCGGTCCTCTTTTCTCAAGACTTTGTTTCACCTTTTCTCATAGGTCCGATTTTCTAATTTTTTTTCTTAGTTTTGTTGCTTTCTTCTGGACTCTCTCCAGTTTATCCACGTCTTTCCTAAAGTGTGGCTCCTCGATTTGGACACAGTACTCCAACTGAGGCCTCACAAATGTTGAGTAGAGAAGGTCAATTACCTTCCTTATCTTACCAAAAACACTCCTGCTAAAACATCCCAGATATTAGCCTTTTTTGCAACCGGATCAAATTGTTGACTCATAACCAGTTTGTGATCCACTATAAATCCCCCAGATTCTTTTCAGCAGTACTACCACCTAGCCAATTATTCCCACTTTTGTAGTTTTGCATATTTTTTTTTTACTTCCTAAGTGAAGTGTTTTGCACTTGTCTTTATTGAATTTCATCTTGCTGAATTCAGCCCTATCGCTCAACAAGTTGTGCATCCACCTTATAGTAACTTAATCTAGTTACTATAGCCCACACTTCCCTAGTTTGCTTATGAGACTGTCAGGTGGGTTTATGTCAAAAGCCTTACCAAAAATCAAGATATATCATGACTACTGCCTCCCCGGTCAAACAAGAAAATTAGGCTTGTTTGGCATGATTTGTTCTTGACAAATCCATGCTAGTTGTTCCTAATGAACCTGTTATCCTCTAGGTGTTTACAAACTGATTGTTTAATAATTTGTTTCAGTATCTTTATAGGTATCAAAGATAGGTTGACTGGTCTATCATTCTTCTTTGAAAAGATAGGTACTATGTCTACGCTTCACCAGTCCTCCATGAGATCTCAAACATAATTGCTAATGGTTCTGAGATTGCTTCAGCTAGTTCCTTAAGTACCTTAGGATGAATTTCATCAGGCTCTTCCTACTTGAATACACCTACTTTATCTAAATATAAGGCAAGCTATTAGCTCATTAAGTTTGTGATCCATTATAACCGTCAGATCCAGTTATTCATAATTTGTATTCGTATTATTTGATTTTTAACTTCTTAAGTGTAGGACTTTATACTTGTCTTTATTTAATTTTAGTGATTTCAGACCAATTCACCAATTTATTAAGGTCATTTTGAATTCTTATCTTGTCCTCCAAAGTGCTTGCAACCCCGCCAATCTTAGTGTCATACACAATTTTTGTAACCATACTTTCCATTCCATCATCCAATTGATTAATGGAAATATTGATTAGTACCAGACCCATGACAGACTCCTGAGTAACACCACTTGATATATCCTCCCATTGTGACAGAGAATCACTGACAACTACTTGGAGTACTGTTTTTCAGCCAGTTCTGCACCAGCCTTATATAGTCATTTAATCTGGCCCATATTTACCTAGTTTGGTTATTACCTACAAGGTGCTTACAAACTGATTAATAATTTGTTCCAGTATCTTTCTGGCTATCAAAGTTAGAATGACTTGTCTATAATTCCCCACGGTCCTACTTTTCCCCCTTTTTAAACACATACCATATTTGCCCTTTTGCAGTCCTCTGGGACCTCACCTGTCCTCAATGAGTTCTTAAAGAAAACCGTTAATGGGTCAGAAATTGCTTTGACAAGTTCCTTAAGTACTCTAGGATGAACTTCATCAGGCCCTGATGATTGGACTACATCTAACTCATCTAAATATTCTTTATCCTGTTCTTCCTGATTCGAGCCTGTGTTCCTTCCCCTTTGTTGTTAATACAAAACTAAGAGCGAATACTAAACAAAAAGTGTGGTCAGCAAGAGAGAAGAAACAGGGGGAAGGGATTGCTCAGTGGTTTGAGCATTGGCCTGCTAAACCCAAGGTTGTGAGTTCAATCCTTGAGGGGGCCACTTAGGGATCTGGGGAAAAAATCAGTACTTGGTCCTGCTAGTGAAGGCAGGGGGCTGGATTCAATGACCTTTCAAGGTCCCTTCAAGTTCTAGGAGATAGGTATATCTCCTATTATTATTATAAAATGATAGTGCTTGAAGCCCAAAGGAGGAAAGACTCTTGAGCAGAGGATGATTCTCATCAACCAAACAGCAGAGAAATCAAGGGAAATTAGTATAGAGCCCCTAGGGGTTCTCTATACTTGCAAGACAGGAAAAAAAAGAAAAAGAAACCCCATCCCCATCACCCCTGCAGCAATGAGTCTCGAAGTCCGGGGTACAGACTCGGTCTGCAATTGTTGTGCTGTTGCGCAAGCTCAAGTCTGCAGATGTGAGTTCTGAGACTCTCTGCCATGTGTGGTTTTTTTTGTTTTTGCAGTGTAGACACACTGTTAGACTCACATACAAAGTTAGACAGAAATAACCAACTTAACTAGAATAAACTAATGCTCTACAGCAGTGTTACTCAAGCTTTTGCATTGGTGATCCCTTTCACGCAGCAAACCTCTGAGTGCGACCCCCCTCACACATTATAACACCTTTTTTGTATTTAATACTATTATAAATGCTGGAGGTAAAGTGGGGTTTGGGGGTGGAGGCTGACAGCTCATGACCCCCCAGGTAATAACCTCGCAACTCCCAGTTTGAGAACCCCTGCTTTACAGTAACCTATGTGGAAAATGAAAGACACAAAACTCCAGAGTGAGTTAAACAATACAACCTCAGAAATTCCTTTCCCTAAAATAGATTTTAGACAAGTCAAGGGTGGCCTTTTTCCATTACAACAGTAACAAAATTAAACAAAAACTAATGAGTACCCAATTCAAATATGGGCCTTCAATCCCAAAGGATTCTCTAACCAAACAATTCTCCTAGAGAGTTCATCCCCATGTTAAACAGAGAAATGAAGATATCTTGCCAGTAGCAGAAGAGATAAATCATATCATTACATAACTTCAGGAATTTCCTGGAGTATAAAACCTACAGTGGAAGAGGTTTTGCTTGAAAGCACCCACAGGAACACAGCAAGATCAGCCAGCCTCCCTTTCATTTCCCAGAGAGCAGTTAGCCAATGCCAACTATGCTTTGGAATGAGTGCAACATTTCTTACAAAAACACATCTACTCTTTTCTAAAATTACCACTTACTCATATGCATGTGGTACAGGAGTGCCAAAAGAACAGGAGCGGAGCCCTCTTATCTTGCTTTTTATCAGCAACATATTCACTCACCTTATGTGCCCTACAGCTTCAATATAGTTATAATAATAATAAATAAATAAATATTGGAGATATCCTATCTCACAGAGCTGGAAAAGACCTTGAAAAGTCATTGAGTCCAGCCCCTGCCTTCACTAGCAGGACCAAGTACTGATTTTGCCCCAGATCCCTAGGTGGTCCCTTCAAGGACTGAACTCACAACCCTGGGTTTAACAGGACAATGCTCAAACCACTGAGCTATCCCTCCCCGTTCAGCACTTGGAACTTTGGGGTTTGCCATAGAATGCTACATTCTGCTATATGAATGCAATAGAGGACACTGATTTCTGGCAAAGCTTTTGTAGAACTTAAGCATTTCTTCTTTGCCAGTTTTGCAACAGTCATATGATGGTCAACAGAGCACAGCTAAACAATTAAAAGTAAGTGATGAGATTTTTAACAACATACTAAGGAGTGGAAGGAAACTCCTTTCTCAGTCCACTTACAACACAGTCTTTACACTATATAAAATACAAACTTGTTCCATTCTTTGGCTTTGGTCTTATTAACAAAACACCGCTTTGCCTATTTTTGATTCACAACAATATTTTGCCTCTTACCTCATGACTACCTCCTTTATTTAGTAGCCTTTTGCGAAGGACCTTGTCAAAGGCTGTTTGAAAATCTAAATAACTCTGTCAATCGGTTTCTCTTTATCTAATATTAAATAATGTTCAAAATATTCTAATACATTAGAGAGAAAATTTCCTTTTGCAGAAACTCTGCTGAACAGACCATATTATCATGATTTCCAGGTATTTTATTATTCTACTACTAATTGTCATTTCAATCAATTTACCAGGTATGCAAGGTTTACTGGCCTGTAATTCTCCATGATACAGTGTATTACCTATTACTGACTTCTACTTGACTTTTTGAAGTAAATGGAAAACATTTTTACAAAAATTCAGATATGGAGGTTTGCTTGGATTAAAAGTGCACATATTATATAAATTTTCCAATTTATAATCTTTAACAAAAGGTGACCTTGCTTGGGGATCTGTACCAAGCCAGGTTTAGTTTATGACAATGCAATTCTCAAAACAAATTGTTTGCCTTCAATCTTGTTTTGAACATGTGTAGGTTCTTCCTGTACTGCTTACTGAACTCACAAGAGGTGGACAGGCAACCTACAGAGCTAGTGAACTACAGCATTGTCGCTCAGAATGCAACTGAACAGAAGAGGCATTCATACTGTGCTCTGGAGTACAGCTCAACGTTAAAGCTAACACTGTAAATAACTCTGTATTCTTGAAAGAGCGCTGTTAACCTTGAGACCTCAAAGGAAGCTCTTACAGGAGGACAGAAAAAAATAATTCTATTCAAAAACAAAAAACCACACAGTCATACATTTTCCATTCTTAGTAAGAAATTATATAAAATTAGACTGGTTCCAACTGACTGAACCAGAGAACTGCAGGAAGGCAGCATTTACAGGGCAGGTGCAGCTTATGTATAGATCACGTCAGGCCTACAAAAATATGCACCCAGACCTACTTATTTTTAAATTAAAAATAAGAAAATTGAACAATGTATTTTACATTATTTTAACATTACATTGGGGAGCTGGGAGTGGGAGGGACCTTTTGAGTGCAGGATTTTACAGAAATTATATGAAGTTTATAACATAAATGAAGAATGGTTATGGTACCTGTATAAACCCCCAACCACCAATCTCATAGCCAAGCCTGACTACAGCAGTATACAAAAACTTGATCAATGCTATAAAAACTACCAATAAAGCATTTCGGCTTTTAAATAATGTCAAGGCTCTTAGCGAAACATCCCTCTCCCCTCCAAAACAACTCGAACTATATGAACTTTTCTTTCATGGCGTTAATAATCTTGTGTTATTTGAACATATTTTGTGGTATAAATACCTTTAAACTTTAAAAAAAGAAAGTAAAACAGTATTAAAAAACAAACCAATAAAAGAGAAACTCATGGCTGTGACTGGCACCCGATGAGATAAAGCATAATGGAACACTCACATATTGTTTAAATATCTATCGAGGTGAAGCTAGTCTGACCATATTTAGGAAATACTGCAAAACTTTCCTCTTTGAAAAAGTATTTTGACTCACAAAATTCCTACACCACTACCTCTAGACCTCTCCCAATCAAAAAATAAGGGGTGGGAGATGTTGATAAAATCTTTAAAAAAAAATAAAATCAACAACAATCCTATTCCTAGCACAGTTTTAACCCTGAAATGAGTGAAGGGCCAGAACCTACACAGAATCCACTAGGGACTTGTTTATTGCTACAGGTTTTACACAGAAGACACTCAGGTACTATGGTGATGGACAGCAATATAGAATTCTATAATCGATATTTAGAAAATTTTGAACACACCACTCTTCATACAGACACTTAATGCAATGAATCAGAACAGCTCCTTTGGGGTCTGACACTGACCCTGTTAAAATCCATAGAAAACTCCCATTGACTTGAATAGGCTTTGGATCAGTCCCTTAGAGTATTGTGCAGAGCTCTGACATGGATTGTTTGACATTTCTTAGCAGATGTAACTAGTTAACACAATTCCTCCTTACCGCATGGCTGTATTCTTGTGTACATCAGTTTTGTTCTTCACACCATATCCCTGAATAGCCTGAAGCAACAGCTTCAAGTGACCAGAAGGGCAGCCTTCTCTCAAACTAATCCAACAGAGTCCATTTCTAGTTATTTTAATACCAACAAGGTGAAACAACTTTCCAAGTGGTGTTAAGCCTAACTGTTTTGACAATATCGTCTTACTACTGGTAAATTTGCAACTGAAAGCTATTCTGGAGAATGGATTCTAATTCCTGCCTCTGCCACAGGGTTGTTATGTGATGCCAATCAAATCACTTAAACCAAACTTTTCACAGGTGGTCATTAACTGTGTGTTCCTCATTTTCTGGGTGACTGCCTTAAGACCCTGGAGCCTGATTTGCAAAAGTGCTGAGCACTCATAGCTGCTACTGAAGTCAATGGGAGCTGTCCTTCAAACACAGCATTTTATAGCACTTTGTAAGAAGTCTGAATAATCAGATCCTAGGTGTCTCAGATTGGACACCCAAAATTAATAGATACTTTGATCTTAACCCCTGCCTCAGTTCCCCAACTATCCCCCCCATATCACCGGGGTGTTGTGAAATAAATTCATTAGTGTTTCAGACATGCTTAGATGGTATAGTGATGAGAGCCACAGTAAAGTCCATGACAAAACTAATAATTCTGTCTTCAAAACAGGGTTTGAATAGTACACACTAAAAAAGGCATGGGCCTGCACTGAAAAATAAGGAGAAAACCAAATACTGAACAGCTACCCATTAAGCAAGCACCATCCATCCTGTGCATTGAACAAGGCAGGCTTCCTCCAATGGGGGAAAAATGGTTTGTGATCATGTAATTAAAGACTATATCTTAATGCATATGCACAAGGGTGAGGTGGTTACGAATGCACAGGCAACCTTAACTCTGACATTTCCTAACTTCTGAGTACTGGATTTTCAAGTTTCATAGAGTGCTTTTAATGTAGGGTTTTGGACATCATACAAAACAGATTCGTTGTGAATTTAAATATCATGTGAAAAATCCTTACCCCAAAAGGAGTATTGTACTGAATGGGAGAACACACACTTTAAATTGTACGGAAAAGCTCTTTAAATACATCAGGTCTCATGGATGCCACACCACATGTTAGCACATTTAACACCCTGGCAATAAGAGGAGGATGTATTGTAGGCTTACCTGATATTCATTTGGCCAGAAGGTGCTTACAGCCAGCTCAGCTCGAAGCCAGTCTCTGCCAGTAGAGCCTGTCACATTCCAAATGGGATTAGCAAGAGGTCCCTTGTTCACCCTAACTAAAATGTTCAAGGTTCCAGGGTTCGCTCCACTCTTGCTATATAAAAGGTAACTGAAATCAATGCAGTGAGTGTCATTTTCCTTCATCGTAGGAAGTTGAAGTCGAGCCTTTTCTCCAGGATCATGGTCTGAGGAATCCACTATCATGCATGAGCCTGAAAAGAGAAAGAGTTGAAGACAGATAAATTCAGGGATTCAAAACAGCTCACTCTAAAAAAGAGGAAAAGAAGATACATGGGTTGGCAGGTACTAATGTTCAAACATATTTAAAATACAATTCAAAACAAAATATTGAGACTACAGGATTGTATCAACAGATTCAAAGGAATTTAGGCCACTAGCCACTCAGGGGAATCCACTGAGTTAGCCACTTAGGCAGTCTATACAAACATGGGAAAAGAGAGGCACTTGGGAATGCAATCCACTAAAGGCAGCACATTTAGAGGGGGTGCTATGTAAGCCAGGTCTACCTATTTAACAGCATCAGGTGCCTAAATCCAGCCTATAGGGTGGCATCTATCTGTGCTTGCAATCCACAGCTGGGAACACTCTCCTGGAGTCAGGTCCCTTACGTGCCTACGCTAGTTCTTGCAACACATGCCTAACTCCACACAAAACAACTGGGTTGGGGGAACGGTCTCCCTTATAATTTTTAGCCCAGTAGTTATGGTACTCATCTAGGATGTTGGAGATCCCAGGTCAAATCCCTGCCTCTGCCTCATGAAGAGAAGAGATTTGAATCAGGCTTTCCCACCTCTCAGGTGAGTTCCCTACCCACTGCGCTACAGAGTCACTCTCACTATCTCTTGTCCAATGAGTAATTATTAACACAAAGAGGAATGGCTTCAAAAGGAGATACTGAGAGAAACCCACATTAAAATATCCCATCCTAAATCTGGGATTTGGGAGACTAAATCTGGGCCTTAAACATTTAAATCCTTTGTGGATCTGGGCCATTCTTGCTGAATTCTCCCAGCAGTTTCAAATGGATACAGGAATCTTTTTTCTACTTCCTATCTTATACTTTTGGGTAGCACTCTTTTTGCCTGTTTAAGAACTGCTACATTTCATGCCAGGGATTGCTGTGTTTCAGTGAAGAGTGAAGTGAACCATATAGTCTGTTTGTACAATGGTTTCTGAAGTATTTTGTGATCCTTTGGGATGAAAGGCTTTACAGATCTCAGTTATTTTAAGGTGCCATTCTGCTCTAAAGAAATTAAAAATGGCACTGGGGGGGGGGTCTAAGTTTATATCATCTCTGGACTGCCGGGTCAAAAGTTGCTCAATTTACAAGTATAAATATGTTTTTTGTAACTAATACCCCAGTATCTCAACCTGGGATCACATACATCACCAGAAAAAAAGGTTTTCAGTCCAAATTACACTGTTACACCTGTGTGACACACTTCTCTGCAATGAGGTTCCAAAGCCACAAACAACCACAACTTGGCCCTCAATTGCAACTCCAATTATTCTGATAATTCTCAAGAGAGAAAGACACCAGCTCAGTCTCTCCCGGCCCTATTGGCTCAGAAGAGATAACAATGGCTGGTATTAAAAGTAGCAAAACCTGTCAATGAAGCAAGCAGACAGGACTCTAAATACAACCAGGGAAACTGAGGTGGTACCTCTTTTCAAAGCAGAAATAATATACATGCCATCTTCTCAAAACTATTTATGTTGCTTTGTGGGGAAAGAACATGCTTTTCCGGGACTGATTTCTGTCAGGGTTGAAGGTTTAATGTTTGTACTAAAATGCATTTTGGACTCTTTACCCCTATGAATAAACATGAAATATTTTTAAACCACATAAAATGGCATAATTTTCCTACACATGTATTGCTATAGAGCAAAGACTCTGAAAAATGGCCTTATATTGAGCTAGACCAGGGTAAGCAACCTATGGCACGCATGCTGAAGGCGGCACACAAGCTGATTTTCAGTGGCACTCACACTGCCTGGGTCCTGGCCACCGGTCCGGGGGGGGCGGGGGGCGCTCTGCATTTTAATTTAATTTTAAATGAAGCTTCTTAAACATTTTAAAAACCTTATTTACTTTACATACAGCAATAGTTTAGTTATATATTATACACTTATAGAAAGAGACCTTCTAAAAACGTTAAAATGTATTACTGGCACGTGAAACCTTACATTACAGTGAATAAATGAAGACTCCGCACACTACTTCTGAAAGGTTGCCAACCCCTGAGCTAGACCATGCAACCATTACTCACATTTGTGAGCATTTATTCACACTAGAAGCCCCAGAGCCACACTTCTTGTGTGACTAAATTCTTGCTAACAGAGTAAGGGCTACAAAATCGAGCCTATTGTTAGTAATTAGTGGAGCAACTGTGACAATTTTTGGTAAGCAAAAGAGCTCTTCGGAGCAGTGGGGTGGGGGTGTATGATGTAAGTAAAATAAATTACACTATACACCAGGAGGCATTGTGTAGAGGTTTTTGAAAATGCACATGAGCTATGGGAACAAGAAATTGTTGATAAGTTATTGATCAGTGAAAATAGAAATGTTTATGTGTAAATGAGACAGAAAAATCAGCATTTGACTCATTTGTTTGATAAAACTTTCCACTGACTTGCACAGCAATTCTGCGCTGCACAATTATTCTCTAACAAAACAGAAAAATGTTTTACAGACTCAAATAAAATAGTTTTTACAAAGATATATTACTAGTGTTTAATTATTATTATTGTGTTAACTGATCTAGGAATAAAACCACTTCTTTTAAAAAGTTGTATACTGGATACAGTTTCAGTGCCCAGTTTATATTTGATTACCTATGTAGAACCCGCCATTATGATCTCTTTACAGACAACTTGGCAAGATTTCATTGGCTAATTGCCAGCTTCTTCACCGTTACTGCTCATTTTTAAAAATGAAATGAAAGGTACTAGGATATTTAGGATCATTATTATTACAAATCTCCAGCAATTATGGTTTAAAATTGATAGACAATTGTGCATTGATGGTTCCTAGCATTGTTACTATAATGGACACACTGGCATTCAGCTGTTATGCCCGCTGGCTCTAGAGTAAACTTCAAAAGACTATTTGGAACCTACCTTTTAGCTCAGAGACACTGTTGAAATCATTTGGTGGTTTCTGCTTAGTGCAGTTTGACATAACTTATTGTCACATTTTTTAAATTTTTTTTTTGGTTCGCCAATCCAGCCGCCCTGTAGGGGCCGCAGTGCAGAGGAGGGGAGCGCCCCACTGGGAGCGGGCTGCACGCTCAGTCTGCCCCAGCCGGTGCCAGATCTGCAGCAAGCCTGGCAGCCTGCGTCCTTCCCTCCCCGCCAACCGGAGCGGCGCAGCGGTCGGGGCCGCAAGGCAAGCGCCCCGCTGAAGCCCTGGCCGCCTCCCTTCTTTCTCTCCCCCCTGCTCCCTCCCCCTACCCCCCGCTTTGCCGCTCCGACCGCGCTGGTTTTTTGCCTCCCGGCTTTGCCGCTCCGGCCACTCCGCAGGTGTTTTTTTTCTCTTTTTTTCCCCTCCCTGCTTTGCTGCTGCGGACACACCACAGGGTTTTTTTTTTTTCTCTTTTTTTGCCCTGCTTTGCCGCTCTGGCCGCGCAATTTTTTTTCCCCCGCTTTGCCGCTCCAGCCGCCCCTCTTTTTTTTTTTTTTTTTTTGCGCGCTTGGGGCAGCAAAAAAGCCAGAGCCAGCCCTGCTCACTTTGTATTTTTTTTTATTACGAGTATTTGCACTGTAAAAAAACAAAAGAAAGTACTGTAGTGCAAACTCTTTATGAGGAAAGTTGAACTTACAAATGTAGAATTATGTAAAAAAACCTACATTCAAAAATAAACCAATGTAAAATTTTAGAGCCTGCAAGTCCACTCAGTCCTACTTCTTGTTCAGCCAATCACTCAGACAAATAAGTCTGTTTACATTTGCAGGAGATAATGTTGCCTGCTTCTTGTTTACTTCAACTGAAAGTGAGAATGTGTGTTCTCATGGCACTGTTGTAGCTGGCGTCACAAGATATTTACATGCCAGATGCGCTAAAGATTCATATGTCCCTTCATGCTTCAACCACCATTCCAGGGGACATGAATCCATACTGATGATGGGTTCTGCTCGATAACGATCCAAAGCAGTGCAGACAGACACATGTTCATTTTCATTATCTGAGTCAGATGCCACCAGCAGAAGGTTGATTTTCTTTTTTGGTGGTTCAGGTTCTGTAGTTTCTGCATCAAAATGTTGCTCTTTTAAGACTTCTGAAAGCATGCTCCACACCTCATGCCTCTCAGATTTTGGAAGGCACTTCAGATTCTTAAACCTAGGGTCGAGTGCTGCAGCTATCCTTAAAAATCTCACATTGGTACATTGCATTTTGTCAAATCTGCAGTGAAAGTGTTCTTAAAATGAACAACATGTGCTGGGTCATCATCCGAGACTGCTATAACATGAAATATATGGCCGAATGTGGGTAAAACAGAACAGGGGACATATAATTCTCCCACAAGGAGTTCAGGCACAAATTTAATTAACACTTATTTTTAACAAGCATCATCAGCATGGAAGCATGTCCTCTGGAATGGTGGCCAAAGATGAATGCTTATTGTTGAATGTTTAGCATATTTGGCACATAAATATCTTGCAATGCTGGCTACAAAAGTGCCATGCAAATGCCTGTTCTCACTTTCTGGTGACATTGTAAAGAAGAAGAGGGCAGCAGTATCTCCTGTAAATGTAAACAAACTTGTTTGTCTTAGCGATTGGCTGAACAAGAAGTAGGACTGAGTGGACCTGTAGGCTCCGAAGTTTTACCTTGTTTTGTTTTTGAGTAAAGTTATGTAACAAAAACAAAATCTACATTTGTAAGTTGCACTTTCATGACAAAGAGATTGCACTACAGTACTTGTATGAGGTGAATTGAAAAATACTATTTCTTTTTTTGCAAATATTTGCACTGTAAAAATGATAAAATATACACTTTGATTTCAATTACACAAAATACAATATATTTGAAAATGTAGAAAAACATCCAAAATATTTAATAAATTTCAATTGGTGTTCTGTTGTTTAATAGTGTGATTAATCGCGATTAATTTTTTAAATCGCAATTAATTTTTTTGAGTTAATCACGTGAGTTAACTGCTATGCTCAACAGCCCTATAAAAAAACAAAATATATTAACTCTTTGTCCTCTTCAGTGTTAAGAAGCCCTCCGTTAGTCTATGTAAATTCTGAAGCCATACAATCTTTCTGCATATAGATATTGTATAGTTCTCTTCTTAGCTTCATTTTTCAACGTTCAACAGTACTTAAAACCAAATTTGCATACATTTATCTACATATGTTCATCCTCCAGCACAACATAAAATGCTCCAGACAGCACTTGTAACTATTTGTCACACTGCCAAAGCATCTGTTCAACATTTTGCAAACTACTTATTTCCCCTCTTTTTAAACAGACTTTATCCCATGAGAACATAGAACCTTCCAACCGCCACTTCCTAAACTGCTCTAAGGAAACTGAAATTCAAACCAGGAATCTTTGCCAACATAAACTCCTCATCAAATTTATATAATTGGAAAATGTTGCTGTGATATCTGTTTTAAATATTCTTATACTGTAAAGGTGACACACACATATATAAATATAATAAACAAACAAACACACTACCTTAAGAAGACAAGGCTAAACTTAAACACTTAAAAAATTAACTTAGGGGAATATCTAAGTCAATGGATTGCAACATACAAAACAATATATAACATAAATCCACATTCCAAGAGTTTATTCTGTATGGAGACTACTATTTTTTACAATGCCAACAGATATTAGTTGTCCTACTCAAAAGGTTTATAATTACAAGTCGATCAAAATGCATTTAATGTGGTTATAAACAAATCATTAATTCACCAACTTGGAACATGATTGGCTGGTGCAGGGTCACTCTATTAGCAGATGCAGATGAATTGTAGGACCCCAATCCTGCAAGCACTCGTGTATGTGCTTAACTTTACTAGGGTTGTCTGGAGCCCGGTTTTCAACTGGAAAGTCCAGTCAAAGAGGAGACCTGGCAGTGTCAAGTCAGGCACCAAAAAGACTGACTACCCCAGAGTCAGGGAAGGCGCTGGGTCATTAACCTTCACCAGCCCTTGCTCAGCCAGAGTCGCCCTCTACCTGCAAGCAGGCTCCTTGTCATACTGCATCAGCTCCCATCCCAGCCCTGAAGCAGAGGGAGTCCAGCTTGGGGGAGGAGAAGGAGTGGAGACGATCCAGGGAGGGAGGGGGGGCAAGGCCTTGGGGGAAAGACGCAGAGCAGGGGCAGGGCCTCAGGGGTCCAGTTACCAGCAATTAGAAAGGTGGCAACCCTAAACTTAACCCGCATGGGCAGCCCCCAGTGAAGACAACAAAACACACACAGAAGTCAATAGTACTACCCAAGTGTGTAAAGTGCACGCATACACGCTTGCAGAATCAGGGCACTTCACACCTATGCAGAAATATACATTTCACAAGCTTCATCAGTTATGAAGTGAAACTCACGGTAATTGTGTTAGAAAAGAAGATAACCCTAGCAGTTTTTTAAAACTATATTTTAAACTAACAATATTAACACATCATTTCATTCTTTTATCATATATCTAAGATGTTGACTTTGCTGAGTAGGTAATAAACAATTCATAACATTCCCCACCCACCTCCCACATACTGTTAACTTCAAAAATCTCATAACTTGTATGTAATGAACATTAATCTGCACATGCAGATTAGTGCACCTGAATAAATCAGGTATTTGCATGTCCCCAGGTCCAATAAGATACCTAGCTGACGCTGTGCAGGGGCAAATAACCTATGTGTAATTGCATAAGCACCTAATGTTCCTATACACAGTTTACACACCTTACTTTGAAAGTTAAATCCACAGTATTTTAGCACTACAAAGTCAATAGATTTAAGTTCATTACTGCTTTTAATAAAAAAAATGGCACATTTAAGAGGATCAGTTAACAATGCTGACCAGTAAACTGGGCGATGAATAATGGCCATAATTACTGGCAGTCATGTGAAACTAGTAAAGCAAGGGAAGAGAGGATATACCTCAGATTATCACTGTAAATAACACAGATTACACAAATATTGACTACTGATTAGAGCATATTTTACAAGAGAAGACAAAATTGCTTGGCTGGTTAAGCCTAACAAAACGAAGGCTAAGAAAGGATGTGATTACTCTCTATAAATACATCTGAGGAGAGTGAACACCAGGAAGGGAGAAGAGCTATGGAAACAAGTATGGGTAGCTGTGTTAGTCTGGATCTGTAAAAGCAGCAAAGAGTCCTCTGGCAGACGTTATAGACTAACAGACGTTTTGGAGCATGAGCTTTCGTGGGTGAATACCCACTTCGTCGGATGCAAGAGATGTCTTGCATCCGACGAAGTGGGTATTCACCCATGAAAGCTCATGCTCCAAAACGTCTGTTAGTCTATAAGGTGTCACAGGATTCTTTGGAGCTATGGAAAGTAAAGGACAATATTGGCACAAGACAAAACGGGTATAAAATGGTATAATACATTTAGTCTGGAAATTAGATTAAGATTCTGGAACAGTTTCCCAGTTGCAGTAATGGGTGTAAACAATCTAACTTGTCTTAAATGGAACTTGATAAGTTTATGAACAGGATTATATGATGGCATTGCCTGCAATAGCAGGGGACTGGGGACACTGACCTAGTCCTTCCAATGCTATCTCCTATGTTAAACAAAGGAGTAATGAAAGGATAGGAAATCAAGAAGCAGTGCAAAGACCATTATTGCACCTGACAGAAATATTAAGTATGGTCAAAGTCATATGACTACCAATCCATAAGACTCATAAAATAAGCAGTGCCAATTTTCAAACTCAAGAATATAGAGCTATAGTTATACGCACAATAGTTGGCAGAACTATATATGATAGCTGAATGTTTTCATTAATAAAACGTTTGTCTGCACTGTCAAAAAAGGTGTGTATTTAAGCAATCCAGATTAGCTATCTTGCTGTAAGAGAGACCCCTCCTGGCAGCAAAGACAGCCTCTGTTAACATTAAAGAATGTGTTCATTTTTGTTCCCTGAATTTCACAGTGGCTAATTCCATCTTTGCATGAGGTTATCAGAAAGGAGAGGTGAAGAATATATATTAAGTCATCTGTTCATACCCTGTCAGTGAGGGACTGTTTCCAACTGTATCTTTTTCTTGTTGGTCCAGGCCATTTTTGTAAGTCCCAAATGATGAGACTGTCATCACTTGTCCTGTAGGACTACTGCAAAGCCCATCACATCTCACTGTCAGGAAAATGTTAGTAGTATTCAGTCTGACTTTTATTGCACTACACTGCCTTGGTGTATCTCTACACATTTCCTCTTCATTCTTGGTGTTTACATCTCAAATACTTTTAGACAGTTATATCCCTCCCCCCATCGTATTTAAAGCATTGTTTTGCCTAGTTACACATACTTAATTTTTATTTCCCCTCAAATCAATCCCACACCACCATCATTTTTGCTGCTCGCCTCTGTACTCCCTCCAATTTATAAGTCAATTAACAGTCCATAATATAACCACCCTCAATGTAGTACAGCAGCGAAAAGGTCAATGCAATTCTCTGGTGCATACAAAGAGGCATCAAGTTATGCAGTGTAACGAAGGCCATAGAACTTCCCCAAAATAATTCCTAGAATATATCTTTCAGAAGAATACCTAAACTTGATTAAAAAATTGGCAGTGATAGGGAATCCACCCCTGCCCTTGGTAAACTGTTCCAGTGGCTCCTCTGTTAAAGTTTACAGTTTATTTCTAATCTGAATTTGTCTAGCTTCAACTTCCAGTCATGGGATCATGTTATACCTTTCTCTGCTAGCTTGAAGAGCCCATTAATTATATATTTGTTCACCTAATAGATACTTATACACTGTAATCAAGTCACCCTTTAACCTTCCGTTTGTTAAACTAGATAGATTGAGTTCCTGAAGTCTATCACTATAAGGCCTGTTTTTTAATCCTTTAATCATTCTTGTGTCTCTTCTCTGAATTGTCTGCAATTTATCAACATCCTTCTTGAATTGTGGACACCAGAACTGGACAAAGTATTCCAGCAGCACCAGTGCCAAATGCAGAGGTAAAATAGCTGAAGGCCCTATTGTTATGTATGCTTTTTGCATAAGTGAAAAAGTTGAGATTGATGTTAGAACCTTAAAGAAAATATCCTCAGCTTATGTTTAACTGTAACTTTGTATTAGAGTTCTTCTTGTAAGAGGAATGTCCTTTAAAAAATTAAAAATCCAAGTGCCCTTAAAACGATCCTCATTAGCTGGGACAAATAGCCTTGCCACACCTGCACCCACACTACCCAGTGACAAATGACCGATCTGCCTTGCAAAATGGTAAACTCCCACTGCCACTTGCGTTACTGAAGAGAAAATAAACCAAAGAACACTATGCAGGAAGCTACAAACCATGCTGGATTAATTTCTTTACCATTAATATAATTTCCCACAACTTCAGTTTCATGTTTTTGCCATTCAGATTTAAATAATTTGCATTAATAAGGATATGGGAAACACAAGGTTTGCCCAAATCAATGATGAGGAACATCTCCACTCATGAGTTTAAAGAAAGCATTTAGAAATAGGTTAGTGGGTTCATTTTCAAAATACTCTGCATCATTATATCACCACACCTATATCTTAATATGCCTGAAATTTAGCGATTTCTCCTCTATAACATTTAAAATAGTCAATGTTAACAAGATTAATATTGCAGGAAATAATGCAAAAGGCCTCTGAAATCTGTGTGAAAAGGAAAGATTGTCTCCTGTTCTCAACTGCTGTGCCATTCCTTCTTCATAGCATTGAGGGATTGCTGTTGCCTTGTTTTAATTTCTTTACAAGCTGCTGGAAATCAAAGTGAATACCACAACCACCAATTTCAACATAGCTGTGCTGTTCCCTTCCAATTTCTCAGAGTCGAAATGCAAACTGAGACAAGACTAAATGTCTGTCTGAATTTGCAACAGAGAGAAGATACAGGACATAGAATGGGGTAGCACAGAGAGGAGGAATGGCAGGAAGGAACTGAGAGGTTTTGTTTTTTTTTACATTCACAATAGATAAAAACTGGGAGTTTTAGAAATAGACAAAATAATGTTCAGAAAGTTAAGCTACACTGGATGTGGAATGAAATACTCCACTTAGGGCTTATCTCAATAGAGAAACCTGAACCAGTGGTCAGCTGAGCCATCATGGCACAACTCTGCTCCAAAGCAAAGTCAAAGTACCGTACATTGGTACAGTAAGGAAAGGAGAGGTACTAGTGAGTACTTTGAGTTCTCCAATATTGTCTTTGCTGTTCAATACTGAAACTGGCAAGACAAAGGCAGTTTGCTAGCTGGTGAGTATCTCTGGGGCACTTCTACCCAGGGCCGGCTCCAGACCCCAGCGCGGCAAGCACGCGCGTGGGGCGGCCCTTTCCCAGGGGGGCAGCAGATTGGGCCGGCGGACCTGCCGCAGTCATGCCTGCGGGAGGTCCACCGGAGCCCCGGGAGGACCGGACCTGCCGCAGGCATCACTGCGGAGGGGGCGCTCGTCCCGCTGCTCCAGTGGACCTCCCGCAGGCACGCCTGCAGCAGCTCAAGCGGAGCCGACGGACCTGCGAACCATCCGCAGCTGCGGGAGGTCCAGCCGAGCCGCGCGACCAGCGGACCCTCTGAAGTCATGCCCGCGGGAGGTCCGCTGCTCCCGCGGCTCCGGGGCGCCTCCCGCGCATGACTGCTTGGGGCGGCCAAAAAGGTAGAGCCGCCCCTGCTTCTACCATCTTGCTACTGATTAATTTTGAGGGGCAAAAAGGAGCACTTTTCTGTGCTGGGAACTTGTCATCGAGTTTGGTAGGACTCTGGCTAATTTCCTGGTTTGATGCATTTGAAATCTAGGCTTGGTTGCTGACTGGCTAGGGGAAGTTCCTCAGCAGATAGGCGAGCTAGTGCCTGACTTCTAGCAGGGCTCTTTCAAATGAGATTAGTGCAGTTTCTGATTGGATAGGCCAGCGATTAAAGAAAGCTGAGTGACATGGGGTGAGTCACCCATTCCCCTCCATTTAGGACCCAGGCTTTAAAGAGCATGCAGCTCCCAGTGGCTGGTGAGACATAGGCAGCTGGGAAATTAAGGGAGTTAGCCACTGTAGTTCACCAGCAGAGGCCAGCAGGGAGATGGATTTTATTTTCCCTTAACTTGCAGGTACACTACAAGGAAGAACCCACAATGACAGAACCCACACCATCGCTCCCTGCACCTGTGGACATCCTGGCTAAACAGGCATTCTGACCTAGGAGGCTTCTACCCTGGTCCTGGGTCTTGGCCTGCTGGGAATGCAGCCTGCATGTTCCCACCCACGATAGCCAGGCAGAACGGAACCACCAGGTGTGAGAGGCATCTGCTGGTTGAGTCCCTCATGGAGCAGGTAAGAGAGCTGCAGAAGGAGGTAGCTCATCTGCACAGCATCCAGGACCAAGAGGACTTCATTAACAGAATGCACATGAAAACACCTGAGATGGAGGTTGCTAACCAACCAGAAAAGACAAGAGTAGCACCAGAGGAGGAAGGAGAACCAGGTGCTGACAGCCTCAGATGTCTACAGTGCTCCACCCCGCATCTAGATCTCCAATACACTAAAATCAAGAACTGATATGCTGTACTGGCAACAGAAGGAAAGGAACAGACCCCAACGGCTCAGGAAAAGGAGCCACCTGACCGCAAAGCTGGGAGGCTCGTGGCCACCACACACAAGAGAAGACAAAGTAGGGTTGTGGTGGATGGGGAATCCCTTATGAGGGGTATCCATCAACCAACCTGACGTAATGTCCTCAGGGGTGAGCTGCCTGCCTGGAGGCCGCATCAGAGACATCACCAAAATGCTGCCGAGACTTTTCCATCCCTCTGACCATTAACTACCATGTGCTGCTCATCCATGTGGACACTAATGATGCTGCTAGGCATGACCCTGAGGAGATCAGCAGTGACTACCAGTCACTGGCAACAAGGATGAAGGACTCAGGGACACAGATTGTGTTCTTGTCCATCCTCCCAATTGAGGCAAGGCGCCAGGCAGGGACATGTGCATCCTGAAGATGAACACATGGCTGTGCAGATTGCGTCAACAGAAGGCCTGTGTCTTCCTTGGACAAGGGATGCTGTTCCGGGAAGGAGGTGGGGTTCACATGATCAAGGAATAGAAGGGCATCTTTTGGGACAGACTCATCAACCTAGTGAGGAGGGCTTTAAACAAGGTTCAAAGGGGGCAGGAAACAAAAGCCCACAGATAGGTATAAAAAAGTGACCTTAACAGAGAGCTAGACGTTGGGGCAAAATGGAAAGTTACAACAGGGTCATAGGAGCAATGAGAGAGAAAACAGTGGGGAAAATCTGCTCAACACCTTACATGTCTTCACACAAATGCAAGGAGTATGGAGAATAAACATGAAGAACCAGAAGTATTAGTACATAAGCTAAATTATAACTTAATTAGCATCACTGGGTGGATAAATCTCACAACAGGGGGTGTATAGCTTGTTCAGAAAGGCTAGGCAGGGGAAAAAAGAGAGGAGTTTCTGCATAATGCATCAACATATACAATTGTTCTGAAGTCCAGAAGTAGGTGGGGGCAGACCAGTCGAAAGTCTGAGAGAAGCTGAATGGGAAAATACAGCAGGGGTGATGTCATGGAGAGAATCTACTACCGACCATCTAATCAGGGGGAGGAGGTGGAACAAACAAATATCCAAAACACAAAATGTGGTAGGAATGAGGGAATTTAATTACCCAGACATCTGTTGGAAAAGTAATACAGCAAAACAAAATGTCCAGTAAGTTCTTGGAATGTACTCAGGACAACTTAATACAGAAAGTGGAGAAAGTAACCAGAACAACAGTCATTTTAGACTTGATTCTGACTGTCAGGAAGGAATTGATTGCAAATCTGAAAGAGGAAGGCAATTTGGTCAAAAGTCATCATCAAATGATAGATTTCATGATTCTAAGGAAGGAAGGGAGGGAGGGACAGCAGCAGAAAAAGGAAAATGTTAAAGTCTGCTTTTTTGAAGTCCAAACTCAGAGAACTGGTAGGTAAGGTCCCATGAGAAGAAACACTAAAGGAAAAAGGAGTTCAGGAGAGCTGGAGTTTCTTAAGGAGACAATATTAGTTTGCAGTTTTGCCTTTATCCCCAAATGAAGAAAAGACTGGAAGAATAGTAAGTGGCCAACATAGCTTCACCAGGAGCTCTTTGATTATATGAATGTGTAAAAAGGCATTTTACACAAAAGTGGAAACATGGACAAATTGCTAAGGATAAATGCAAAAGAACAGCACAAGCATCGACAGACAAATCAGAAAGGCTAAGGCACAAAATGAGTTAGGCCTAGCAAGAGACATAGAAGGCAATAAAAGAAGTTCTACAAATAAATTAGGAGCAACAGAAAGGTGAAAAAAAGCATAGGTTCACTACTTATGCAAGGAAGGAGAGTAACAGAAAACACCAAGAAAGCTGAGGTGTTTACTGCTTATTTTTCTTCAGTCATCACTAAAATGGTAGACTGTGACCAGATAATTAAGGCAATTAATATTAACAAGAGGAGGAAAGGAACACAATCCAGAATAGAGAATATATAAATAAGTTAGATGTATTCAGGTTGGCATGGCCTGACCAACTTCACTCAAGCACAGATAAGGAACTAGATGAGATAATCTCAAAACCATTAGTGAAACTCTTCGAGACCTCATGGAGCATAGATGAAGTCCTAGAGGACTAGAGAAGAGACATTATACCTTGCTTTAAAAGGGGGAATAAAGAGAAGAGACATTATACCTTGCTTTAAAAGGGGGAATAAAGAGTATCCAGGGAATTACAGACCAGTCACAGCCTAACTGTGATACCTGAAAAGATACTGGAACAAATCATTAAACAATCATTTTGTAAGCACCTACAAAAAAGAGTTATACAAAAAAGAAAAATAGATTTGTCAAGAACAAATCATACCAACCTAATTTCCTTCTTTGATAGGGTTGCTGGCCTAGTGGATCGAGGGGAAGCAGTAGACATGATATATCGTGCATTTTGAGGCTTCTGACAGTCCTATGTGGCATTCTCATATGCAAACCACGGAAATGCGGTCTACAGAAAATATTATAAAATGGGTGCATATCTGGATGAAGACTGTACTCAAAAGGTACTTGTCACCGGTTCACTGTCAAACTGGGAGGACGTATCCCACAGGGGTCTATCCTAGGTCCAGTACTATTCAATATTTTCATTAATGAAATGGATAATGGAATGGAGAGAATGCTTATGCAATTTGCAGATGACACCAAGCTGGGAGGGGATACAAGCACTTTAAAAAAAGACAGGATTAGAATTGAAAATGACCTTGACAAATTAGAGAATTGTGTTGAAATCAATAAGACGAAATTCAGAGCAGACAAGTGCAAAGAACTACACATGGCGAGGAAAAATCAAATGCACAAATAAAAAATGGGGAATAACTGGCTAGGCAATAGTACTGCTGAAAATGATTTGGGGGTTATAGTATATCACAAATTCAATATGACTAAACAATGAGATGCAATTGTGAAAAAGGTTAAAATAATTCTGGGATGTATTACCAGCAGTGTCATATGTAAGGCACGGGAAGTAATTGTCCTCCTTTACTCAGTGCTGGTGAGGCCTCAGCTGGAGCACTGTTTCCAATTCTAGGTGCCACACTTTAGGAAAAAGTGGACAAATTAGAGAGTCCAGAGGAGAGCAACAAAAATGATAAAATATTTAGAAAACCTGATCTACAAGGAACGGTCAAAAAACTGGGCATGTTTAGTCTTCAGAAAGAAGTCTGAGGGGGGACCTGATAAGAGTCTTCAAATATGTTAAGGACTGTTATAAAAAGAGGATGGTGATCGACTGTTCTCCATGTCCACTGACAGTAGAACAAGTAGTAATGGGCATAATCTGCAACAAGGGAAATTTAGGTTAGATATTAAAAAAAAAAAAGAAAAGAAAAGAAACAACTGACACTACTTTGAGGCAGGCAGACCCATTGTACAGAAGATGAGAGCTCTGTACATTGTAGCTTTGAGCATCCATTATTTGTCACGGCACTGTTCCCAAGACTCAAAAGGTAACATCACTATAGTGCAAAGAAATATGGAATTTAGCATTGAAAACACTGAATCAGTTTCTGCATGTGCTTCTCACTGACAGTAGAAAAGAAACAGAGCGACAGATATTTAGGTCAATGATTCTCGAACTACTACTTATCCAGCCAACCTTTCAAAAGCCTATGCATTTTCTCATCACCCTTTTCAAGAGAGACTGCTTTAAATAATGGTAGCAACCTGAGTTACTTCCAACATACTACAAACACACTTGAGTGGCAGCTGTGTACATTCTTTTGAAAACAAAACGATGCAGACCCACTCATTTCATAAGACTTAGAAGTATATTAAATCCAATTCCTCCTGAGCTTTAGTACATACGAATTTAAATATATTACTGCTTCTTTTTGCCCATTTTCTAATACCAAAACAAATTGTTACTTTTTTCAGTTGAAGATGCTGTTTCCTGGAAAAATAAGATTCCCCCTCCCCAGTGTAAAAATCAAAATATAAACTAATATGTGATTGAAACAGCATTTATAACACATCTCCTATTTCAGGATTTCCCCAAGCCTGATCCTACTGTTCCTTCCTTGAGTACAGGAAGGGTCCCCTCTGTATTTTTACCAAGGCAGGGAGGATCTCTAAAAGGACTGCATTGAACAAGTAATACATTTGGAAACTTCCTAAATATATGACCAAGTCATCTGTCATTATAAACATCTTGGCTGAGTTTTCCCCTTTTGCAATTAGCTAATGGACAAAAAAAGTCTATTTATTGCATAGTTCCACAGCTAACATGACCATACATCTGATTTTTTCAATCTAGATCTGTTTTAGGAGCCTTTTTTTGGGATAACTGACATTCTTTATTTTTATTTAATTAATCAAAACATTTCTGTCAATATTTGTTCAAGATGTATTGCTAGACAGAGAAGTATTTGTTCTGTGTTTATAAGGAAGAGTCATGCCGTACATCATAGCAGATGTAATCCAGACAGGGAGCCCAGCCCTTAAAACAGCAGCATACAGTACCCAAACTACAACTCCCAATAAGGCACCAAGACAATTCAGATAGGTGCAGATTATTGAATTGACCTGAAATGAAAGGCTTCAGTTCAGTTCGCCAAACCAACATTTTGATCCGGGTCAACCCAACACTAAACAAAACATTTATGCTTTTAAAATTTTAAATACAGAAGTGCTTAACTGGCTTTGGCAGACTTCTTTAGTCTTTCATACAGAACATTGACTCAGTGTTGTGAATGAGACAGGGCTGTAAAAACCTTCAACACAGAAAAATATTTTGAAAAAACTTCTAGTTATTGAAGCTATCAGTGTGTCAGCACTGTGGTTTTTAAACAACTCTCTGCCAAAACAAAACAGATTTTTATCAGGCTTCATCTTATCTAAAGATTTTTTTTTTTTTAATCACCATGCATTACTGGTAGGTATTAGAATTATTCTAAACAGGCTGAAATGTTTGTTTTTGGAAGGAGGGAGGTTGTCTGGGGTGGGGTGGGGAGGTTTTTTGTTGTTGTTTTTTAAATAAATAATGGCAGAGTGTTTTCCTGGCACACAGTTTCTTCGTCAAAACAAGCAAAATCCTATTTGCTAATGTTTCCAAAACCAAAACAAATTACACATTCCCCTCACATGGAGACCTGGTCTGAAGAATTTCAGTCCAAAAGGTGAAAACTAGACAAAGTTATAAGCAACTGAAAAAAAAACCTTTCAGAATGCAAATGTTTAAACTTTAACTCTTGTTGTTGTCACCATACATACATTTATCTATACACACAGATGCACAATTTTATATGGATTGTCTAACTCTAGAAGTCAAAATTAGACTGTTCCAAAACATTCTTAATAGAAAGACTTTGCACCCAAACTGGACAAATTCTGAAATAAATTTAAGAAATGTAATGCACTCATTCAGTATTTTTCTCTGCATAAATAACTTATTCTTCACGAACAAATAACTAAATTTAGCTGGAGAAACCATTTTTCAACCTGTCTTTAGAGACAAAAAACAACTTGAGAGATAATTTTAAACTTATTAAACAATTGTTCACTTGTTTACCACATTAACAAAAATCCCACCTATTCTAAAAAATAATTTTGAATGTATTCTGTTACTAAATAGAATTTAGACCTCAACTGGTACACAGGAAGGTATCATAAGAGACAGCATTTGCATTTAGAGTATCTTTAAGGCACTATCAACTAATCCAACTAGAATAATATTAAAACAAGCTAAGAAACACACTCTTATTTCCATAACCTTAAGACACCGAAAGTGATAACAGAAATTAAATTGCTTATTCTCTTGATGATAGCTACGGGACTCAACAGTAAATGAGAATGCTAACTCTCCTCATCAGGCTCAAAGGGTTAAAGAAAAACTCAATTCCTAATTATGACTATATGCAAATAGCAGATTAGGGTTTTTTGAGTGGGTCTCTTGGGAAGTTATGAAAGAAGATTAAACTCCCTATATTTCTCAAGAATCTTCTGAAAGTATTTGAGATTTATAAAATACTTCACTTAGCCCTTGCTAGTAATGGCAAACAGATCAGCCTCTTCCACAAGTCACCTGATACATTTTGACGCCCCCTCCACCCCCACCAGATTATTTGTTCCCCCCTTCAGAGCTCCAGATATAATAACCAACTGAAGAATCCCCTGTAACTGAGACCAGATAATGTTGTTGTTTTTTGCTTGTGTAACTCACTAAACTTTGATTACATAAGTAACCATTGTAATTTCATTTTACTGCCGGACTAGTGAGCGGGTTCAGTTTCACAGCGGAACTCTCGCCTGCGGGGAACGCCACATGCTAAATATGCATGTTTGGACAGTTGTGGATGCCCATACCCTGAATTGTTCTACTTTGGAATAAAGACACTATAATACAGTAAAGCTACCAAAAAAATCTTTACGTTTATATAATGACAATTTGAGGGTTATATAAGACTGCCCATAAATATAAGCACAATCTTATTACAGAAATCAGCACAAACTATACAAAACAAAAACAGTAGTACCAAACATAATGGGTTTCTTCAATACCAAAAGGTACACAGTTCACAAATTCCATGCATTTAGAACATGCAATGCTGATTTGGCATTTTTATCTCCACATCATCCTGAACAGAACAAGCAGCAGGTGCCCAGTTCTTTGAATAGGCTGGTATTCTTTTCCTTGTGTTTAACCTCTCCTTGCAATTAGTAAAAGCAGGTCTGTGAACATCAACCCTCAGGGCATAAGAACATAAGAAAGGCCATACCGGGTCAGACCAAAGGTCCATCTAGCCCAGTATCTGTCTACCGACAGTGGCCAATGCCAGGTGCCCCAGAGGGAGTGAACCTAACAGGCAATGATCAAGTGATTTCTCTCCTGCCATCCATCTCCATCCTCTGACAAACAGAGGCTAGGGACACCATTCCTTACCCATCCTGGCTAATAGCCATTTATGGACTTAGCCACCATGAATTTATCCAGTCCCCTTTTAAACACTGTTATAGTCCTAGCCTTCACAACCTCCTCAGGTAAGGAGTTCCACAAGTTGACTGTGCGCTGTGTGAAGAAGAACTTCCTTTTATTTGTTTTAAACCTGCTGCCTATTAATTTCATTTGGTGACCCCTAGTTCTTGTACTATGGGAATAAGTAAATAACTTTTCCTTATCCACTTTCTCAACATCACTCATGATTTTATATACCTCTATCATGTCCCCCCTTAGTCTTCTCTGTTCCAAGCTGAAGAGTCCTAGCCTCTTTGAACTTTCCTCGTATGGGACCCTCTCTTAACCCCTAATCATTTTAGTTGCCCTTTTCTGAACCTTTTCTAGTGCTAGAATATCTTTTTTGAGGTGAGGAGACCACATCTGTACACAGTATTCGAGATGTGGGCGTACCATGGATTTATATAAGGGCAATAATATATTCTCAGTCTTATTCTCTATCCCCTTTTTAATGATCCTAACATCCTGTTTGCTTTTTTGACCGCCCCTGCACACTGCGTGGACATCTTCAGAGAACTATCCACGATGACGCCAAGATCTTTTTCCTGACTCGTTGTAGCTAAATTAGCCCCCATCATAGGTAATAAGGTAATAAGGTAATAATTGGAGATATACCATCTCTAGAAAACTGGAAGGACTTGAAAAGGTCATCAGTCCAGCCCCCCCCTCACTACTAGGGACCAATTTTTGCCCCCCATCCCCCTCCCTCTCCTCAAGATTGAACTCACAACCCAACCCTTTAGCAGGCCAATGCTCAAACCACTGAGCTATCCCTCCCCCCGTGTTGTATGTATAGTTGGGGTTATTTTTTCCAATGTGCATTACTTTACATTTATCCACATTGAATTTCATTTGCCATTTTGTTGCCCAATCACTTAGTTTTGTGAGATCTTTTTGAAGTTCTTCACAATCTGCTTTGGTCTTAACTATCTTGAGCAGTTTAGTATCATCTGTAAACTTTGCCACCCCACTGTTTACCCCTTTCTCCAGATCATTTATGAATAAATTGAATAGGATTGGTCCGAGGACTGACCCTTGGGGAACACCACTAGTTACCCCTCTCCATTCTGAGAATTTACCATTAATTCCTACTGTCATAGGTCTCACCCCCACTTGGAGCTGTTGGGTTCACAAGATGGGGACTTGCATGGATCCTTCTAAACTTAAATCCTAGTTTAGATCTGGTAAAAGCTGCCACCACCCAATAATGTATGTGTATTGGGACACAGTCCTTCCCCAAAATCCTTGGAGATCCCAAGAGCCCCAAATCCATGGAGTTCTTACACCTAGGAGAAATAAACCATTCCCCCCTGCTTCCTCCCCCCTCCCTTTTCCTAGGAGAGATACCGGGATCCAACTACAGAGGGATGCCTCCCTCCTCCCCTTTCCCTGAGAATTCACCCAAGGAAAGATCAACCAAGTCCTTAACAGAAAAGATTTATTAAAGAATAAAAAGAAAGTAACTGTCTCTGTAACCAAGATGGAACAATACACAGAGTTTAAACTTATCAATTTTTGGAGAGAATCTGCCCTCCTTTCTTTCTCGGTAAAAGCAAAGTAACCGCAAACAGAAATAAAGAATTTCCTTCAGCAAACACACAATTGCAAATGTAGAAATCAAATTATAAGACTAATCCGTCTTTCTAATTAATACTCACTATTGGATAGTAGGAACTACTCCAGGAGAACTTGGAGACATGACTGGCCTCTCTTAGATCCAAAGAGAGCACGAACACTTACACAAAGAACACAGACAAAGGCTTCCCTCCACAGAGATTTGAAATTATCTTGTCCCTGATTGGTCCTCTGGTCAGGTGGTCATCAGGTACTGCATGTTAACCCTTTACAGGTAAAAGAGACCTTAACTATCTGTTTATGACACCTACCCTTTGTTCCCTGTCCTTTAACCAGTTCTCAATCCATGAAAGGACCTTCCCTTTTATCCCATGACAGCTTAATTTACGTAAGAGCCTTTGGTGAGGGACCTTGTCAAAGGCTTTCTGGAAATCTAAGTACACTGTGTCCACCGGATCCCCCTTGTCCACATGTTTGTTGACCCCTTCAAAGAACTCTAATAGATTAGTAAGACACGATTTCCCTTTACAGAAACCATGTTGACTATTGCTCAAGAGTTTATGTTTTTCTATGTGTCTGACAATTTTATTCTTTACTATTGTTTCAACTAATTTGCCCGGTACCGACGTTAGACTTACCGGTCTGTAATTGCAGAGATCTTCACCTCTCCTCCAGTACCGCTGTCTCTCTCTGGATATGCCTGAGCAAACTGAAGAGTTTAGTGCCTCCCATCCTTTTTTTTCCTTAATATTTGGGATTGCAAATGACCCCACTCTTGGTGATGCCCTACTGAGAATGCTTCAAGGGTTCGTGAACCTTTTTCCCCCTGCTAGTCCCAAACTAACAGGAGGCAGTATACAGCTGCTCTACTGTTTTGATTAATAATAATAATAATAATAAATTATTTAAAGCAGGAGTGGGCAAACTTATTGGGCCGAGGGCCACATCTGGGTGGGGAAATCGTATGCAGGGCCAGGGCAAGGGGTTGGGGTGCAGGAGGGGTGCGGAGTGCAGGACAGGGCTCAGGGCAGGGATGCAGGAGGGGTGTAGACTGAGGGAGGGGGCTCAGGGCAGGGGGTTGGGGTACAGGAGGGATGTGGAGTATACGAGGGGGTTCAGGACAGGGAGTTGGGGTGCAGGCGGGGTGCGAGGTGCAGGCATGGGGCTTAGGGCAGGGAGTTGGGGGGCAGGGTGCAGGCACGGTTAAGGCCTCTGGCCCGGCACCACTTACCTAAAGTGGCTCCAGGGTGGCAGCGGCTCACATCGGGCCAGGGCAGACTCCCTGTGTGCCTGCCCTGGCCTCAGCCCTGCACTGCTCCAGGAAGCACTGCGGCCCCTGGAGGAGGCGGGGCGGAGGGCTCCGCTTGCGCTTGCGCTGCCCTTGCTCCAGGTACCTCCTCCGAAGCTGGCCGCGCTTCCCCATTCCCGGCCAATGGGAGCTGAGGGGGACGGTGCCTGGAGGCAAGGGCAACGCACAAAGCCCTCTGCCCCCCCGCCCACGGGCAGCAGGGAAGTGACGCTGGCCACTTCTGAGAACGGCAGGGGGCACGCAGCGCCACGGGGGGCAATCCCATGTGCCAGATCCAAAGTCCTGAGGGGCCAGATCCGGCCCGCAGGCCATAGTTTGCCCACCCCTGATTTAAAGGAACAGTGACAGAAGCATAGGTTCCATTCTCCCCTACTGAACCACTCTCATTCCTGATGTTTCTATGAAATGTCCACCAACCAGGTGAGTTCCTACCATATCAGCTAATATTCTAAATGTTGTAAAGCTAACAAACTTATTTGTACCCACATTGTATCATAGGTACATCATGTATCATGGCACATGACAGGCTATGCACATATTGCTGAAAATTTGGCATATGTAAACCTGCAGAGCAAATTCTCAGCTACAACTTTCTTAGTTGATGAGAGTTCTGTATCTGCTTCTTTTACCTGAAATTCAACAGAAACATCAGACAATTCTTCACTAGCTATATTGGTAAAGTAGTATCTTGATTGTAAAAAGGGAACTCTACTTCTGGGCAGTCATTCCCTTGCTCATATGATACAGCGCCATATGAGTCCATTAATACTGTGCTTTCAGCATCTGGTTGCCAAGTATCAACTGCATATGAAAAAGCAGAATATTCAAGAGTAAATTCTGACGCTTCACATTTCAATCCAAATGTTTTTTTGGATTCCTCTAATCCTAAGAGATTTTCTCTTTGAGAGTTGTTCCAGCTGACTCCCAATAAGTTACTTTCAGAACTGTTGTCATATTGAAGCTCATCTTTTTCTGTAATTGAAGTAAAACCATATCGCCTCAATAAATCATGATGTTGTATTCTTTCAGGTACAATACTATCTTCTGATTTCACAAAGTAAACACGAAGATCATCCTGCAGTTGTTGGATCACAAACTTGTATCTGGGGATCCCATCTGTCCCCAATTTACATTCCCTCTTAAATTGAGATTGTGAACTAGGACCCTGTCACCTTCAGATTCGTGAAATCATAACTTTCGTGTCCCATCACCTCTTGTTAGCTTTCTGACTTTTCTCCAATTCTTTTCTTGCCAACTCATCGGCATTCTTCAGTTTTCTCTTAAGATCCTTCACATACTGTTGATGAATTATTTCAGATTTGCCTTGTAGCTTAATTCCAAAACACAAGTCAATTGGTAATAATGGCTGTCTGCCAAACACTAAGAAATATGGAGTCTCTCCAGTTCTGTCATTTCTGGTATAATTGTAAGCGTGAATCAATCGTTTGACATACTTCCTCCACTGAGGGTTTTTTTAAAATTCTCCAACTGCCCTAACAGGCTCAACAGCATTCTATTGAATCGCTCTACAAAGTTTCTTCATAGGTGATCAGTAAGGCTGCAAGTTTGTAATGGAGGTCATGGATTCTGTGACTTTCCGTGACCACCGTGACTTTTGCAGCAGCCGGTCCACCTGGCTCAGGGGCAGCTCAGGCAGCCCCTACGTCAGTTGCACCAGCCGCTGCTGGGGCAGTCTCAGGCCACCACACGCCGCCCCCCTCCCACCTCCCAGGAGAGTTTGGGTGTGGGAGCGGGTTGGGGCACAGGCTGGGGTGAGATGGGCTCTGAGCGGTGCTTACCTGGGGGGCTCTCCAGAAGCGGCGACATCCCCCTGGCTCAGGTCCTAGGCAGAGATGTGGCCAGGCAGCTTTGCATACTGCCTCTGCCTGCATGCACCACCCCCGCAGCTGCCATTGGCCGCAGTTCCTGGCCAATGGGAGCTGCGAAGCTGGCCATGCCTCTGTCTAGCAGCTAAGCGAGGGGGATGCCGACACTTCCGGGGAGCCCCCTAGGTAAGCACCACACAGAGCCCGCCTCACCCCGTCCTGTGCCTCAACCCCCTGCCCCCTACCAAACCCAAACTCTGCTGCTACTGGGGGGGGACAGGGGTGCACGTAGAGCCAGGTAGGGAGCCTGCTGGCCCCACCACCCGCACACACACCCCTGCACCAGTGGGGGTGCCAGGCTGCACACCACCACCCGCCCTTCCCCCCAACAACCAGGCTGCCCTGCCCCAGCACCTGCGGTGCCCCTGGGAAGCTCCTGCCCCCAAGTTTTAGTCAGGGGTATATAGTAAAAGTCATGGACAGGTCACAGGCCATGAATTTTTGTTTACTGCCCGTGACCTGTCCGTGACTTCTACTAAAATACCCATGACTAAAACGTAGCTTTAGTGATAAGGCACAGTTCTTCATTTTACCCATAGTAGGGTGCATAGCTCAGATATCAGCTCAGATTCAAAGTCCGTTCTTTGATCACTATGTATCAGAAAACCATACTGAGAGCCAAGTTTTCTCGTAGAGTAGTAGCAACTGTTTTGTCTGTTTAATCTTTAGTAGGATATGCATACCCAGTAAAATAACCAGACACCACCAAAATATTTCTTGTATCACAGTCACCACGTTCTAATACTAAGAAATCTCTGCATATTAGTGCCCGTGGTGAATAAATCTTAATATTCACTAAAGGCGCTGCCTTCTCTGTGCTAGCTTTTTCTTCTGATGTATCTCTCAGAGGTTCTCCATTTACCATGGACATCAACTGCAATTCTAGGTCAACAGTAGCAGTCTCTGACTAATGCCAAAGTTTGATCTATGCCCATATGCCCAACTTCATCCTAAATACCTTGTAGTACGATATCAATGAGAATGTGGGAGCAGTAACTTAATAATGACTTCTCTTCACCTCATTCTTCACTAGTCAGATGTTTCTCAACCAGGGGTACATGGGGGTATATAGCGTTATTCCAGGGAGCATATCAACTCATCTAGATATTGGCCTACTTTTACAACAGGCTACATAAAAACCATTAACAAAGTCAGTACTAAAATTTCACAAAAGGACTTCTTTATACTGCTCTATATACTATACAATGAAATGTAAGTATAATATTCCAATTGATTTATTTTATAATTATATGATAAAAATGAGAAAGTAAGCAGTTTTTCAGTAATGCTGTGCTGTGACACTGCTGTATGTATATGTCCAATTTTGTAAGAAAGTAGATTTTAAGTGATGTGTAACTTGGGGTACACAAGCAAATCAGACTCCTAAAAGGGGTAGAGTAACGTGGAAAAGTTCAGAGCCACTAATCTAAGAAGATTCCACTTCCTTAGCAAATGTAACTCAGGAGATTCCTGTCCCTTGTAAACCTTTTACCTTCTTACATCATTTGAATTATTCTTGCTGATGACTTATCTTTCCTCTGTATCTTTCTCTAATCTCCAAACACAAAGTCCAGGTATACTGGAGTTTCCTGGACATAGCTCTGAGCATTTGTACTCAACCAGCATTCCCCATTCAGTTTGCCTGACTTGTATCTGATGATGAAATCATAAATTGCTAACACTGCCAACAACCACTAGCATCCAACATTGGAGTTGTTAGAGTGTATGTTAAAGGATCATCATCAGTCACAACCTCAAACTTTGCTCCATACAAATAGTCATGGATGTTTTCAGACAAACCATTTGAGAGTTAGGAATTCAAGTTTATGCACAGAAATAATTCCATTCAGTTGCACTCAGTCATCAGCTGACATATGCAATTACTCTGACCTATTGTTTTTGTTCTTGATACAATGCCGCTCTTAATCTTGTCAAGCTGACATCTGTATGTAATATATATATGGAAGCTTCCAGCTGGCAAACCCCAAGATGGGCACAGTTTACAACAGTTATTTTATAGTTTCAAAGGCTTCCTGACAGCTGTCAGTCCACTGATCCATTAGTTCTTGAGAGCTTTTGCCTACATCACGATATTCTTTTTTTCCCTCCTTGCACTTTGCCCACAAGGTGTGATGTCAAAGGTTTAGTCACAGCCGAGGACTTCTCTGCAAATCTTCTATAGTATCCTGTGATTGCGATTATATAATTACAGCAATACAGCAAGTACTATGCAAACAAAAACAGTATCAAACATAATTGATTTCTTCAGTACCAAAAGGTTCACAGGCCAAGAATCCTAAGCATTTAAAAGTATCAGAGGGGTAGCCGTGTTAGTCTGTATCCACAAAAACAACGAGGAGTCCGGTGGCATCTTAAAGACTAACAAATTTATTTGGGCATAAGCTTTCGTGGGTAAAAACCACCCACTTCTTCAGATGTATGGAGTGAAAATTACAGATACAGGCATTATTAAACTGACACAAGAGAAGGGAGTTACCTTACAAGTGAAGAACCAGTGTTGGCAGGGCCAATTCAATCAGGTTGGATGTGGTCTACTCCCAATAACTGATGAGGAGGTGTCAATACTAAGAGAGGGAAAGTTGCTTTTGTATTGAGCCAGCCACTCCCAGTCCCTATTCAAGCCCAAATTAATGGTGTTAAATTTGCAAGTGAATTTTAGTTCTGCAGTTTCTCTTTGAAGTCTGTTTTTGACCAAATGCTTCACTGTGGCTACTTAAAATCAAACACACTGAGATATAAGTACATAGCCAATACTCAACTTCAAATACAAAAATGATACACACCTACAGACAGCATAATCATAACCAACAAACCAGGGGTATTCTATCTGCTACCCAAGATCCATAAACCTGGAAACCCTGGATGCCCCATCATCTCAGTCACTGGCACTCTTACAGCAGGATTATCTGGCTATTTGGACTCTCTCCTCAGACCCTACGCTACCAGCACTCCTAGCTATCTTTGAGACCCCACCGGCTTCCTGAGGAAACTACAATGCATTGGTGATCTTCCTGAAAACACTATCCTGGCCACCTTGGATGTAGAAGCTCTTTACACCAATATTCCACACAAGGATGGACTACAAGCTGTCAGGAACAGTATCCCTGATGAGGCCACGGCATGTGGCTGAACTTTGTGACTTTGTCCTCGCCCACAACCATTTCAGATTTGGGGACAACTTATGCCTTCAAGTCAGCAGCACTGCTATAGGTACCCGCATGGCCCCACAGTATGCCAACAGTATGGCTGACTTAGAACAACACTTCCTTGGCTCTTGTCTGCTAGCGCCCCTCCTCTACTTGTGCTACATTGATGACATCTTCATCATATGGATCCACAGGAAGGAGGCCCTTGAAAAATTCCACCTGGATTTCAACAATTTCCACCCCACTATCAACCTCAGCCTGGACCAGTCCACATAAGAGACCCACTTCCTGGACACTACAGTGCAAATAAGTGATGCTCACATAAACATCACCCTATACTGGAAACCTACTGACCGCTATACTTACCTACATGCCTCTAGCTTCCATCCAGGACACATCACATGATCCACTGTCTACAGACAAACCCTACTATACAACCGCATTTGCTCCAATCCCTCAAACGAGACAAACACCTGCAGGATCTTTATCAAGCATTCTTAAAACAACAATAACCACCTGGGGAAATGAGGAAACAGACTGATAGAGCGAGACAGGTACCCAGAAGTCACCTACTACAGAACAGGCCCAACAAGGAAAAAAACAAAAAAACATCTTCATAAATCATAGAATATCAGGGTTGGAAAGGACCTCAGGAGGTCATCTAGTCCAACCCCCTGCTCAAAGCAGGACCAATTCCCAGATAGATTTTTGCCCGAGATACCTAAATGGCCCCCTCAAGGATTGAGCTCACAATCCCTGGGTTTAAGCAGGCCAACGCTCAAACCACTGAGCTACCCCTATCCCTCCCTCCACTGGTCAATCCATCAACCACCTAACTAAGGCTCTAGTGATGTATTTGTGAAATAGAATCTAAAGCAATTTAGTAAGCATGACTTACAATGCTTGTAATATCTCAAGGGAAATTAGTGGGTGACTAACACAGGGAGTTTTAAATTCTACACTGATGGCACTAGACTGCCAAAGAAAAAAAGTTATATGAGGAACATCTGCAAATAATAAATGTTGGAAGTATTTACAATGTCCCAAGTTCTTCAGTGCAAGTTAGAAGCTATATTAGTGGCTCAATTGGTTTTATACTCTGATAGTCCATGGTTGTTCTACAGGGAAATAGTCCTGAGATGGATGAAAAGGCCTCTGCCCATTATACAAATAGATTATGCTAGAATACTAGCATTTTTTGTTACTAAAACTGAAAGAAATCATTGTGCTCTGCATTCAATGATGGGAAGCATTGCAAGGGCAAACAGCTACATATAAACAAGCACGACTATCTTAGAAGAAACTAAAGATGTTCACAATCATTACTGGTTTTTGTTCACTCAAAACATCTGAGTTTCTGAAAACTGGTATCTTTTCCCCTTGACACTACATGTTCATACTAATTATAATTTGAGATTAAAGTTAACATCTTTTTTCTCCTGACTAATAGTTCTAGTCTATACATGTTAATGTTATTTAAATCTTTATTTTGAATATTAAAAATGCTCACAACACCAATGAGATACTGAAAGTGTATGTGAGTTTGTCCCCAAGACACTCTCCCTTGGGTCTCCTATATAATGCAATCTAATGAATACAAAAAAATGAGGGATCAAGCTTGTTTAAAAAAAAAAAGGAGTGCCATTTGACAGACTGGCACCTGATCTGGATTTAAGATGAGGTGATTAATTTGCACTTAACATTAACACCCCAAAATCAAAATTTTACTTCTAGGCTTCTATTAGAAAGGAAGGAATGTCTAATTAAAGCACAGGACACTTAGACAAGGGTTCTAATCTCAGCTCTGCAACAGATCTTCTGTTTGATCACATTATTTCATCTCCAGGCTTCCGTCTCCCCAGCTATAAAATAGAGGTACAACCATCTAGCTCAAAGAAGGGTGTTGAGACTAAATTCATTAACGTTGACAAAGTGCTTTGAGATTTCCTGTAGATGGGCAAAGTATTTCATTTTTTTTTTTAATTTTAGTCATGCTTTGAAATAAAATTATTTCTGCACTTGTACTTCCTAAGGGAACATACAGTTCTCACTGAACCAATGACTATATGAACGAAAAGATGATAATTTTAACCTCTTGAACCTTCCCTTTCACAGTCAGAATTTTCAGAAACTGCAAAGGAATATTAAAAGAGTAAAACACCATTGATGAATCTTAATTGTGCTTTTAAAATATTTTGAATGTTCAAATCAGACACTTGGAGGTTAAAAAAAAGTGTCTCACAAATGAAGGTAATTTAACGATAAAGATAGCAGCAAAAAAGTCTTTAATCTTAATCTTTGAAAACAAACAACAACAAAAAAACCAGTGCAACACCAGGAGGTGGAAATCAAACAAACAAATCTACTGCAAAGCACAACTCTTCTATCGCGACACTGTGGCTTCTAAAAAATAGCTTCATTGACTCTTTCTTCCTTATCAACCCAAATAGCCATAAGCCTGGTAAAGAGCCAACTGGAAAATCTCTTTTCAGCCAATCTAGGCAAAGAAGCTTCCATATAATCAGTTAAGAACTTCATCCATCTAAAACATAAGCAAGCACACACAAAAGTTCCTGGCATTCACACGTAGTGAAATTGTAGAAGACAGTCACCTATAATAAAACTCCAGGATTGTCATTGTGTGTCACACTGAAGTTTATTATATAGAGTGAAGCAAAAGAAATGGCCACACACATGCCTGAAAGCTCCTCTTGTTTAGAATGTTATCAGGTTGAATCACCATTGGGTTTCACTGTCTGTCACCATCCAGTTTTCGAGTTCTCAGCCATTTTAACTTTACTGGTTTCACCCATGGAACAGCACAGGCTTTCAGCTACTAGTTCCGAATTGTGAGGATGGTTCATGTGACAGGTATGTTGGTGGTGGGCGGAGAGGAGGTAGAACTGTTGGCTTTTTGTCTCTCCTGTGGTCAGGATACTGGATTGGGGCAACTCCCAGCTTGATTATTTATTGTTGTATTTAATTAGACTATGCCTAGAGCTTACAACTTGGGCTCTTATTTTATATAGCATAAATCTGAAATAAATAATTTTGACACAGTTACACACTCTCCACCCTAAAAAAATACCCATATATATGGCAATCACTACACAGTGAAGAACATATTATACATGGAAAGTGAATGCCTCCTTTTCTGTGCGTGCTAATTTTTTAAGGGCCTGCACAAAAGTAGAATATGTAATCCTTCATTCATTACCACACATTATTGTTCATGTGAGGAGATAGTAAGGAAACGTAAGAGCAAGGAGAGAATGCAAGAGAAACTACTTCTGGATAGAAATAGTTCTACCTCAGTATTCCTCAGGTCCATCATCAGTCTATGCAAATACAGAGCTCTAACAGACAGCACAGAGACAAGGAGAACCTTGCCAAGTTCTGGAAACAACATGTTCTCATCAGGATACAAGATACTATAACACTGATATTTAAAGCAGTTCTTTTGTCTCTTATTTAGGGCACATCCATGCTACCACACAGTTCGGACCTTGGGGCCATGAATAGCAATGCTGTGTGTGCACCGAAGAGCTGCGCCGTAACTCTCCCACACAGGAACAAGCTAAAAGGTTCACAGTTCACATTAACATAGCCCTCTTCAAACAGAGCTACATAAATGCAACATAGGAGTTTTTTAGCTTGCAGCGTCCACACGGGTGAGTTACAGCAAAGCAAACTGGTGCACTCTGCTATTCACACCTCCATAGACAGAACTGCAGGGCAGTGTAGACATGCCCTCAATTAACTGAGAGCAGAGGCAGGCAAGAGTAGAAATGGACTTGCTCAATGCTCTCATGCCTTATTCTATTCAAGAATCAAGTCCTTCAGATAGTGGTTTATAATTGAACATATGGTTGCAGGTGGGAGAGAGATTCTATCGAGAACAACTGCAAAAAGCTAATCTGTCACTATGCCTTTGCAACCTCAATTCCACCCCCCATCCCCGATGTCCCCATTATTGTATCAAACGTAAATAAATGAATAAATAAAACCAGAGGTGTCCAATGGGACAATTAAGCTGTTATACTGCTTCGCTTGACAGGAAAATAAAAAGCCTGAGTACTTTGAGAAGCTGAAAATAATGAAGTTCCACACTGCTAATAAAACCAGGGCCACCCAGAGGATTCAGAGGGGCTGGGGCAAAGCAATTTGGGGGGCCCCTTCCATAAAAAAAAGTTACAATACTATAGAATACTATATTCTTGTGTGGCCCAGGGCCTGGGGCAAATTGCCCCACTTGCCCCCCCCCATCCCACCCCCACCCCCCCGGGCAGCCCTGAATAAAGCACATTTATTTCTCACAATGTATTAGGTACTTATTTCAAAATTCAGTTATAGATTCATAAAGAAACTTGTCCAGAATAAAAAGAATATAATTACAGGGAAGATGTGTGAGATATTTTCTTTTAAATAATCAAGCACCCTTACACTGTGCAGTACATTAGACCTAAATCATGAGGCAAGGCTGGCCAACCTCTGCAGCACATCTGTGGCTCAATCATGTGGGAAAGTAGGAATTAAGCAGCAGCACAACTGGGTATGAAATTATTCAAACATTTACCTTTAATAAAACAATTTGGAAAATGTACCATGAAGTCAAGGGGGAAGGCTTGGGGGAAATCAGGAAGACATTTGAACTGGAAAAATGGTAGGCCGCAAAAGGCAGGTAGTGCAGGTGTGTCTCCCCCCTCACCCCAGGCTGAAGGCTGTCTGGACTAAGCAGGGCTGGTTTAAATAAGCAAAGAGAGGTTAGAAGATTAGGTAAGAGTCATGCTTGCAGGTTTTCTTTATTGTTTTTACCTCTGACCTATTGCTACATATTGCTGCATAATCAGGTGATCTCCTTTTCGGTGGGTTAGCACAACCGACAGAGTCCCTGGAATAATGGCACAGGCACAAGCTCAGTCAGCACCAGAACATGTGTTCATTATTGGAGGAGGGGACAGAGGCAGCTCCCTTCCTGCTGCTGCTGAATACAAAATTACTTTTCATTTTCCCCAACCCCCAAGCAGGAAGCACCTTTCTCTGAGGGTTACTCCAACAGTCTGGTGCCCTTCCCTTCTTTTAGGGGCTGTCTGTGGAGATGCTACACACAGAGACCTAGCCAGCACAGTAGCTTTGGATTAAAGAATGAATAATGCTTTGTTATGAAGAAGCTGGTTTTGAGTTACTTTAATCAGCTGTTCTCACAGGCCCCCTGCAAGAAAAGATCTAACAGGTGCTGAATCCACTTGAGCCTGTCACATTAACATGTTTGGGCAAGTGGAGAGAGCTACAACCCAGAGATCTAGTCAAAGAATGGGAAGACTAAGAGAGGGGAGAAGGCAGTGAAACCTGTCCTCAAAGGGGTGCACTTGGGAAAGACGAAAGCAGGCCCTAAAGGGCAGCTCACCTAGTCACCATGACATATGGTTTATGGGGTTAATAGTTTTTGCAACACTACACTACATAGACAGCATGATTCCATGTACCAGGTATCTGATAATATACATTTCATTTTTCTAGGCCACAGTATTTTAAAGTTCACAACTATAGTTACTGACATGTTCTAGGGGGAAATTACCCAATTTTAATTTCTGCCACAATTCTTTCCTTTAACCCAGGAAGATCAGCCAGGACATTTACTGCCTTCTGAGTGATCAAGGGCTTTGTGGTTGCTAAACTATGATTTGGGATCTGCTTCTGACTCGCTCCACTAATTAAAAAAAAAATCCCTCTCGACAGGAAATTAAAAGTTCCAATAAATCCTTGTTTCCAGTGTAGGGATTAAGAATTTAATAATTTATTTGAAGGGGTAGGGCATTACACAGATATGACAATTCCAACCTTGTAATATTTAAAAAGCGGATACTCCAGCAGGAGTGCCAGAACGCTCTCCTCCCCCCCCACCACCGTCTCTTCTGGCTGAGGCTCTGCCCCTGCGGTTGGGAGGGACTCACTTGGAGAGCCAGGGCTGGGAGCTGCAGTAGCCTGACCTAGGTAGGAGGTGGCCCCAGCTAAGTAGAGGCTGGCGTAGGTGATGACCTGGTGCCTCCGTTCCTGCAGTAACTAGATTTTGGGTGTCCCGTCTATAGATCTGACTTGGACACTGTCAGGTCCCCTTTTCAACCGGACTTTCCATGGATTATGTTCTCAGCTTGTGGATGGATGCGGATACAAATTTTGTATCTCGAGCGCGGCAAATCTGCGAATATCTGCTTTATATCAGTGGATCATATTTGCGCATCACAGATCAGAAGCAGATACAAATTTTGTATTCGTGCAGGGCTCTAGTCATTTTAGAAATGAAGTGCTGCCATTTAAAGTGCATTGTGGAGCTCTGCGGTAGTCATGATTTCCCAGAGTGAATGGCAATGTGCAACATAGGCATGACGCACTCCAGGCATAAATACCAGGATGCCTCCAATTTATTTTTTAATACAGCTGCAGCTTCTGTACCACTAGCTGGCTCCATCTCTTCCTGGTTTTAGCTGCTCTCTGCTGCAGATTCTACTCACTAGTCAACATACTATTCTCTGCTTTCTTCCACTGCTTATTGTATGTGGTATTTGAATACTGTTATTTCCCATTGACTCCCTACAAATCTCAAATCCTTATAAGAAAATAAGGCATTTGGAAAACAAACTGAGAATCCCTCTGTACTTGTCTCATAAAAACTCATTGAAAAACTCCTGCCTCTCTAAAGAATGGGTCACCATGGCCAAGATATTTAGAGAAGTCCACCAGGATAGAAAACCACACTGCATCAAATAAGAAACAGACATTTCCCCCCAGTTTATAGCTAGAAATGAAAGTAAGGTTGACAGTCAATTTTTCATAGTAATGAGACCACACACCACCTAATCACAATTCATTTCCTTCTGACAATTCAAAGAGCAACCTCAAACTTACACACTGTATCCCACTGAAATGAACCTACAACAACACATTAACAGCTTTGCTCCACTGGAGCAACCTACAATGCCCTCAAACCTGAACGAACAGACTACAAATGCAGTAAGAGAACTGGAAATGATAAAGGTGAGAAGGGAAATAGTACAGAAGAAAACACCCAAACCGCATTCCACTAAACTAACACAACAGTCTATGTACATAACAAATGCTGTGTTCTACTTAAACAACCAATTTCTTATGCAATGCTTGCAAATTCTTTGATGTCTAAACTTTACTTAAAGCTAGTAGTATTCTGTGTATCTGGAGAAAAAAATAAAACATTTAATGAGGTGGGAAGGCAAAGACAGCATAAATCAATCTTCTAGAAGACCACATTCTTAGCGTTCCCCATTAGGGGATACAGACATTCCCTGGGTTACAGAAGACTCGACTTATGCAAATTTGCACTTACGGAAAAAATTCCATAAGCCAGAAATAGGATTTTCGAGTTGCGGAAATTTATGCGTAATGTACGGGCATACGTTTCCGACTTACGCAAAATTCAAGTTAAACAAGGCTTTCCAGAACGGAACGATGCATAAGTCAGGGGGCGTCTGTATTAGATTTCTGTTTGACATCCGTCCTTAGCCCACTCTTGGTTGGTCCAGGAACACTGGGAGAAGGAGAAATTACTTTGGAAACTAAATCCACTACCTAAAAGTGTTTAATCTTTTCCCCTGCTCTTTGAAGGCCCAGAGGATTGTAAAGTGTACTTTACTGCTCACGACACAGATACACTACTGACAGCGGTGCTAACTTAAATCTTCTGTTTATCCACAAACTGCACCCAGAACAGTCAGTGTCAATGCAAGCTTCTCTATGTTAAATTGCTTACATACAACACACTGATATCAACGAGCACTTTTATGGGTAATGAGGCAGTTCAATCTTTTTGCTCACTTGCTCCATGGGCTCTCTACTGAGATTGAAAACGGTACCAATTTTGGCGATAGTTCTGAGATGCAGATAATAGTCCTGGATAACTGTATTGAGGCTCACTGATTTCACACAGTCCATCAAATTATTATGTTGACAGATTTCTGTCACCACTAGTCTGTCCTGGTTTTGAACTGGTGACCTACAAGTGACAGACCTCACTTTCTAGACCTGTGAGTGAGATCTGTGTCTGTGCTGGCACAACTAGGTTAATCAAGAAATTTTTGAAAGTGTCTCTTATGTATACTTTGTTTTTTTAGAACATAAAAGCAGCCATACTGGGTCAAACCAAAGGTCCATCTAGCTCAGTATCCTGTCTTCCAACAGTGGCCAATGCCAGATGCCCCAGAGGGAATGAACAGAACAGGCAATCATTAAAGTGATCCATCCCGTTGCCCATTCCCAGCTTCTGGCAAACAAAGGCTAGGGATACCATCCCTGCCTATCCTGGCTAATAGCCATTGATGGACCTATCCTCCATGAACTTATCTAGTTCTTTTTTGAACCGTGTATTAGCCTTGGCCTTCACAACATCCTCTGGCAAAGAGTTCCACAGGTTAACTGTGCGTTGTGTGAAAAATACTTTCTTTTGTTTGTTTTAAATCTGCTGCCTATTACTTTCATTTAGTGACCCCTAGTTTGTGTGTTATGAACAGGAGTATCTAACACTTCCTTACTTATTTTCTCCACATCAGTCATGATTTTATAGACCTCTATCATATCTGCCCCCTTACTCATCTCTTTTCCAAGATTAAAAGTCTTATTAATCTCTCCTCATATGGTAGCCATTCCATATCCCTAATAGTTTTTGTTGCCATTTTATGAACCTTTTCCAATTCCAATATATCTTTTTTGAGATGGGGTGATGACATCTGCACACAGTCTTCAAGATGTGGGTGTACCATGGATTCATATAGAGGCAATATTATTAATTATGATGTCTTATCTCTTTTCTTAATAATTCCCAACATTCTGTTCACTTTTTTGACTGCCGCTGCACATAGATTGGATGTTTTCAGAGAACTATCCACAATGACTCCAAGATCTCTTTCTTGAATGGTAACAGCTAATTTAGACCCCATCATTTTATATGTACATTTGGGGTTATGTTTTCCAAGGTGCATTACTTTGCATTTATCAACATTGAATTTCATCTCCCATGCTCATTGTTGCCCAATCACTCAGTTTTGTGAAATCCTTTTGTAGCTCTTCGCAGTCTGCCTGGGACTTAACTATCTTGAGTAGTTTTGTATCATCTGCAAATTTTGCCACCTCACTGTTTACCCCTTTTTCCAGATCCTTTATGAATATGTTGCAAAGCTATGTAAAATGTACAGTGAGAAGAGGCCAATATTTACATGAAAAACATTATAAAAAACAAAAGAGCCCCATGTAAGTCCTTCCATTCTCAAATCCATTCATTTTAATTACTGATTAGTAAATTTTTAAGGACAATATTATATCAATAAAATAATACAGGATCAGATTATAATATCAGTAGACATGACATAAGGCATATTTTACGAGATCATTAATGCATACCTCAAATGAAAGAAGACTGTCTGCTTTTGGCCTCAAGATTCAGAATCTAATTTAGGCATTTATTATTTGACGAATGAATTCCACCCTGTAACGTCTTACTGCTAAAATAAACAACTTCCTCTTAACCAAGAGTAGTGACCCTGGGAAACGTCCAGGTCGTCATAGATGGCTTCGCCGCGATGGGATTCCCAAACTGCGGTGGGGCTATAGATGGCACTCACATCCCTATCCTGGGACCGGCCCACCAGGCCAGCCAGTATATTAACCGAAAGGGCTACTTTTCAATGGTGCTGCAAGCACTGGTGGACCATAGGGGACGTTTTACCAACATCTACGTCGGGTGGCCGGGCAAGGTTCATGACGCGCGTGTTTTCAGGAACTCTGGTCTGTTTAGACGCCTGCAGGAAGGTAGTTTCTTCCCGGACCACAAAATAACTGTTGGGGATGTGGAGATGCCTACAGTGATCCTCGGGGACCCAGCCTACCCGCTAATGCCCTGGCTCATGAAGCCCTATACAGGCGCCCTGGACAGTGACAAGGAGCTCTTCAACTACCGGCTGAGCAAGTGCAGAATGGTGGTGGAGTGTGCTTTCGGACGTCTCAAGGGGAGATGGAGGAGCTTACTGACTCGCTCGGATCTCAGTGAAACCAATATCCCCATTGTTATTGCAGCTTGCTGTGTGCTCCACAATCTCTGTGAGAGCAAGGGGGAGACCTTTATGGCGGGATGGGAGGTTGAGGCAAATCTCCTGGCTGCTGATTACGCTCAGCCAGACACCCGTGCCATTAGAAGAGCCCAGCGGGAAGCGCTGTGCATCCTGGGGGCTTTGAAAGCTAGGTTCCTCAGAGAGCAGGGTAACCTATGACTGTCCAGTCTCTTTACAGAGAAGCTGAACCTGCCCCCGTTTCAGTTACTATTGACTTTTTTCAGCGGTTACATACGCCGTTCACCAGGTTTCCCCCCTTCCAACAGACGTTTAAAAATAAAGTTATTGGAACATTTTTAATTCACAAAGTTTTCTTTACTAACGAATTCGCGTTAAAGGGTTCAAACAGGGACGCAGACTGTGGTGGGTACGGTGTGCAGTGATGTACAGACCGCTTCTACACTCGAGGACTGACAGGCTCCTGCTCCTACAGCGGTCTCTGGGGGGAGGACGGTTACAGGAGGGTGTGCAGGAAGGGGTGGGTTTGCAGGAAGGGGTGAGGGGTGTGTGGGAAGGGTGAGTAGGTGTAGGGGGATGATGGCTCTGGCTGGGGCTCAGGGCATCAGAGAGGTTCATGGCTAGGGTGGAAGGGCATGGTAAGGACAGCCTGCCTTGCCATTTGTGGATGCCAGGCGCTCGGACCCTGGGGCAGCAGACACCTCCCAGACTGACCTGAGGCAGCAGACACCTCCCAGAGTGACCCGGGTGCCTAGTGACTGCACTCTGTGTGTGACCTGCTGTTGATCCTGCCCCCATGTCTGTACCCTGTTAATGGTGGCTGTCCTATGCAATTAACAAACCTCTATCTCCCCTTCACACAAAGTCTTCTGCAAAGAAACATGACAGAAACAGTAATGAACAGCAAACTATTTTTAATACTCAACTACACAGTTGGGGGATGAAACTGGGATTTTGGATCGGGTGGGCCAGGAAGGGAAGCAATTCTCATACTTTAGGGAATGAGAGCTGTTTGGTACATGAGCGCTCTGCTGGGGTGGAGTGACAGTTTTCACGGCCCCTAGCGCCCCTCCTTCTTGTGATTTTGGGTGAGGGGGGGACAGAACTTTGTGGCGGGGGAGGGCGGTTGCAGATACAGTTCAAGGGGGCAATCTGCTCCTGCCTGCAGTCCTGCAGAACATCCACAAGGCGCCGGAGCGTGTCCGTTTGCTCCCTCATTAGTCCAAGCAGCGTTTGAGTCGCCTGCTGGTCTTCCTGCCGCCACCTGTCCTTCCGTTCGCTGTGTGAGCGCTGCTGCTGAGAGAGGGTCTCCCTCCACTGGCTCTGCTGGGCCGCCTCGGCTCTGGAGCAGGCCATCAGTTCAGCGAACATCTCGTCCCGAGTCTTTTTCTTTCGCCGCCTAATGTGCGCCAGCCTCTGTGAGGGGGATGCCGGGGCAGTTCGGGAAAGAGCCGCAGCTGTGTGATGGGAAAAAGGAAGTGATTTCCTTGCAAAGATACATGTTTGCGAACACTGAACACAGTCTACTCAGTTTCTGTGAACAAGACCATACAGGGCACCTATCTCATGTGCTCTCAGGACAAGTTCGAATTTCCGGCATTCGCTTTCATTGCCTGGGGTCTTGCACTGGAGATCGGACAAGCGGGGCAGGACAGCAGAATCTGTGTAGCAGCCAGGCCTGGTAAGCCGTAAACTTTAGGCTGCTTAACAGTTAATGGATAGCAGTGCCCTCCTGCTGCAGGCAATCTGGAAAGCATAAACTCTGACCCTGTTCCAGCCCCTCGCGGCTGTCCCCGGGAAAGATCCCTGTATGCTTTTCCTCTGCAGCCTCCACCACGTGGCTGTTAAACGATGGTCATTGTTATGCAAAGGAAAAGTCAAGCATTCACAATAGTAACATTACAGTAATTCCCCTAATTAGATGCAGCAGTCGCCGAGCGAGATCACCCTGAGGCGGGTCACTAGGAGAGACAGAGAGCGCATGCTGCGTGAATCCCTGCACAGACCAGGGCCCTATGCTGCCATGCTGGTCGAGGCAATGCTCCCACTGTACCTCAGGATGGCCTGGCGCGGAAGAGTGTGCTTCCACGGAGCACCCAATAAGGCACCTCTCCCCGAAAAGCCTCCGCAGGAGGTTCCTGAGTACCTCTACGAGAGCTTCGTGGAACTGTCCCAAGAGGATTTCTGTTCGATCCCTATATGTATTGACCTTCTTTTCATATAGTTTTTATTCCTGTTTTTTAAAAAATAAATGTTTACATGTTTATAGCACTTACCGACTGATCCTTCCCCTGATTCAGAGTCCGGGTTAACGGCCGGGGAGGGTTGGTAGGGGATCTCTGTGAGGCTGATGAAGAGATCCTGGCTGTCGGGGAAAGCAGTATTGTAAGCGCTGTCGCCTGCCTCGTCCTCCACAAACCCTTCCTCATCTTCCCCATCGGCGAACATCGCCGAGAAACTGCCCGTCGACACTATCCCATCCTCAGAGTCCACGGTCACTGGTGGGGCAGTGGTGGCAGACCCACCGAGAATGGCATGCAGTGCCTCGTAGAAGCGGCATGTCTGGGGCTGGGCTCCGGAGCGTCCGTTTGCCGCTTTGATTTTTTGGTAGCCTTGTCTCAGGTCCTTGATTTTCACGCGGCACTGCGTTGCATCCTGGCTGTATCCTCTGAGTGCCATGGCTTTGGAGACCTTCTCGTAGGTCTTTGCATTCCATTTGTTGGAGCGCAGCTCCGAAAGCACAGACTCATCGTCCCACACAGCGATCAGATCCAAGACTTCCCGGTCAGTCCATGCTGGGGCCCTCTTTCTACTCTGAGATTGCATGGACTCCTCTGCTGGAGAGCTCTGCATCGCTGCCAGTGCTGCTGAGCTCGCCCCGATGTCCAACCAGGAATTGAGATTCAAACTGGCCAGACAGGAAAAGGAATTCAAATTTTCCCGGGGCTTTTCCTGTATGGCTGATCAGAACATCTGAGCTCGGACTGCTGTCCAGAGCGTCAACACAGTGGTGCACTGTGGGATAGCTCCCGGAGCTACTAAGTTCGATTTGCATCCACACCTAGCCTAATTCGACATAGCCATGTCGAATTTAGCGCTACTCCCCTCGTCGGGGTGGAGTACCGAATTCGAACTAAAGAGCCCTCTAGGTCGAACTAATTAGCATCCTGGTGTGGATGGTTGCACAGTTAAATCGAATTAACGCTGCTAAATTCGACATAAACTCCTAGCGTAGACCAGGCCTAAGAGAGTGCAACATTCAGGCTTTATTCCTTTCTGCATGCATGCTCTCCTTTGTCATTCAGAACTTCCTGAAAGTAGAGATCTTTGTTCCGAGATATTAATCTATACATAAGCATACTGTAAAGTCCTCTATTAGCAAGCTAACAAGTGTCAGTCAGTGAGATCACCATTAATCAATCTCAGAGTTAGTTTACCAAGTAGTTAAATTCAGCAGAGATTGTAATTATCATTTTTGTAGTAAAATAGTGCTGTAGTTGGAAGGTGCACATTGGATTTTTCTGGAACATGAGTGGTTTTATTTACCGTATCAAATAATGTAAACTCTAAGGGGCAAGACGTAATCTTGGGACATGCCTGGATACCACCGATGAAAATGTGCATCTTCTAATTACAATCTAGGCAATATTTATCTGGGTTCCCATATGGCTTTCCTTAGAGACAAAATTACAGGTTATCTTATCTTGAGTGTAAAATAGTATTCAAGATAAAATACAGTCTTGTTCAAGAAAATAAAGGCAAAAAAGTGAAGAGAGTGTTTCTGAACTGACATGAGCTTCGTGAGAGATACCTACACCAGGGCTTGAGTCACACTAATAAATAAATACCTTTTTCAATATTTGTGAGAGTGTTTGCCAGTACCAAAAGTGAAGATGGTGGTGGAGGGAAGCAAAGGGAGAAATTAAATATCTAGAACAGCATGCAAGGTTAAATTAAAAAAAGATTTTGATTTGTCATTGTCAAATGAAATACAGAACTGAGCAGTGCAACTCATTAAGGATTTGTTCTAAAAATACTGATGCCTATCAGAAATCAGTCTGTCAATGACGACTAAGTGGAGAGGCTGACAGGAATAACTCTCACTTGTTTTCTTTCTAATTTTTAAAAGTAGCAAATGTATATAAAAATGTATGTTAAAAGAAAAAACTGCAATTGCTTTGGTCACCTGTAGGCCCTGATCTGGCAGTGTGCAACATGTTGTCAATTTCCTGCATCTGGGTGTAATTCCATTAAAGTTAGTGGGGTGCCAGCGTCAGTGGTCTCCCTATAAATAGTGAATAGCTGGAGCAGGGCTTATACTGCGTACTCTTCAGGGCAGTGACAGGGCTAGATTAAGGAAATCTGGTGCTGTAGGCACACCATGACATCGGCCCCCATGTGGCTCCACCCCATACTGCTGTACCAATCTGTGACATGATCACAACCTGTAGAGTGGCGGTGACAGAGGCTGCCTTTTTGCTGCTGAGAAGTAGGGGCAAGCAGCATGGGACTTCCTCACTTCCACAAACAGTTGTGGTTTCCCTCCCCTCAGAAGCAACAGGGCTCCCACTTCCTTCCCCAACCTGGAGAGGAAAAGCAGGGGTGGCAGCAAGAAGGGCCAAGTAGTTGCATGGTGGCTGTTGGGGTATCTATTTAGATGTGTTGGCTGGGCCTTCTGCACTCTTTTTTTCTTCTTGCCATGTGCACAGTCCACTGCTGGGGCCTGTCAGAGCAGTAGGTCTCGGTGTTATCATCCCACTGAAAACCATGGTACAGTTCAAACCTCTGAGACCTAAACGGTCTGTAGACTCAGGGAGAAGCCATTGCAGCTATTACGCTCACCTCGTGTTTCCATGCTTTCCTCTGAGGGCTAAACATTTTACTTTTTTAAACTAAAAGCTTACTTTTGATGTAATTGCATAATTCCAGGTGCTGGAGCCCTAAGTATGGATCTATAGTGCCTCCGTCTTAATCCAGGCCTGGGTAGGTATGTTCTTATGTATTTGTACAGTGCGTAGTGGAATGGGACTCTGATCCTGATCAGGACCTCTAGGCACTATGGTAACAAATATTTAATAATGAGTGATATTGAGTAGAGATAAACTTGAGAGGACCCTGTAATATTAAATCCCCCTATTAAATCGTCCAAATGATTTTCAGCAATTAAGGAAAAAATAGTCTAATTATATAAGCAGTTTTCGCACAAATGCATGATTGTCTTGTGCCTACCCTTAACTTAGTTACACAGCACACAGGAAAGAGTCAAACCAACCAGTGGTTCATGCAGAATCTGACTGGAGGAGGTAATGTAGGAGTACCATAACACTGTCATTACGATGGGTTATGTAATATAATTTAGCCTTCATCTGGGGCACAATCCTATTTAAGTGGAGAACTCAGTCTATGCCTACGCTTTTGGCAGCATGTAGAGTAGAAGCACTATGTTGTTGCTACACACCGCAGTGAAAGGCAAGCTGCATCCACAGTTGTCACTGAGGTGGATAGCTACACACTACAGTGAAAGGATACAGCAGGGAGGAAGCAGCGGGGGAAGGCTCCGGCTGGCACCTTTCCTTGCTGCCTCCTTCCTGCTGGCACCTTTCACTGTGGCAGAGAAAGGTTCCGGCAGCTAGATACTCCACTACTGAAAATAGATATGGGAGGCACTGCTTGGGCGTATAGAGAGCCATGAAGGGTACATATCCTGGGGGTTCAGAAACATAGGACACTCTACTCACCTAAGCAGTGCCTCACTGTCTAAACTGCTATATATACACATGTGCTAGGGAGACATGCAGTGTCTGTACCCAATATGCTGCCGTAAGTACAGACATAACTTTAGAATGTTTGCACACACTTTTCTAATACAGCCTACTCGATATACAAAGCTTCTGTTAGGAACGCAAGGGTAACAAAGAGCAGAATTGGGCCCCACATATTAATCCTAAATGAAGCAAACTAATAACGTCTCTGAAAAAGTACATTCCACAACAAACTGGATGTAAATATTCAGCCCATTTCCCCTCTCTGATAATAGGATGGATAGAGGACCCTGCCTGTGAATCATAGGATGTTTTTCAAGTATGAGGCTCCCCATGGTAAGTTTCAAGTCCTTATTAAATACATCTAAGAGTTTGTATTTTCAATAAATATCTCGTGATTACAACTGTAGTTTCATGAGATACCTTAGTGACCAAATTTCAAGAAAAAAAATTGCAGCTGTGGGATTTGTACTTTGAATTTAACAGAAGAATTGATTACAGCTTAAATTTAATTACTGGATAAAGCCTTTTCAAAAATAGCTAAATTAAGAAGCTGTGAAATAACAACTTGCAAACATAAATAATACTAGTCTCTAACATGAACCTAAGATTTCCTCCAGACTACTGCAAGTGACAGAAAAAGGATATATGCTGAAGTTTTTCAAATGTTTAAATATAATTTAAAAAACTATATAAAAATCTAGCTTTATTTTCTAAATTAACATGAAGATTTCAAACTGATTAGTAAACATATCATTTAGTTTGGTTAGGGAGCCATGTACATTAAGATCTTGCTCCTGCAAACATGCATGAATGGCCCTATTGAATTCTGTGGGGCTACTCACATATGTGTTTGCAGGATTGTGGCCTTATGAAATTACTGAGGAACCAACTTGAGGGAGCATGCCAGGTTTTTATGCTCAACTCCGCCCCTAAATGTTGTGCAGTATAACAGAAAGTGCACTCTTGATTCTACTTCATGTCAGCCCAAACTATTATTTATATAATATATAATCGTTATTTCCAGACATACAAAATAGTTCCTTAACCTGAGGATTTTACAGTCTCCAGTTAATAAGAAATCAAGTAATAACAATAGACAAAGACAGATAGAAGCAAGAGACAAAAGCAACATGGGAAATAAAGACTGCTCTTAAAGATTCATTAACAAGGAAAATAGATTGCCTTCTTTCTGTTTTTCGTCTTTCTTGTAAGTTTCCGTTTCTAGTGTTCATGTGCAAGAATAGGTGGTGCCAGGACAGATATTTAGTAATGGTCAGAAGCAAGGCTGAAGGAAGATAATTTGTATTGGTTTTCTTTCATTTCATATTTTTAATAGACTCTGAAAAGTTGGAAAACTAAATTTTTTTCTTTGTTAGCACTGCTTGTGCAGTGCTATTGTTAGGAATGAAGAGGCACTTCTTTTCTAAACTATTTTCAGGTACTTATTTATGTTAAAAAATCCTCTTTCAGTTTAAATTTCTCATGCTTATTCTGCCAAAAAAAATTTTGAACTGTGCTGAGAGCTTACGTACTGTTGACTGTTTCAGATTTCATGGTATGAACAGACACAGTTTGCCAGTCATTTTTTTCTGGCTGTTCCAAAACTTTCCTAAATCAAAGATGGTTCGATATTTAAATTTCCAGACATGAGAGCCTCTTCCAACAAACAGCATGTGGCAGCACTCCTTGCAACTCACTGTACTTTCAGCTTCAATTAGTGCACAATGCAACAACCCACCTTCTCCGCAACACCGGCCACAAAGAACACATCACCACAGTGCTCAGTTTACTACCCTACTATCCCCCACACCTGCCCAAATCAAATTCAGGAACTCTTAACCTTAAATGACTTCCATGGAAATGGCCCAAGATACCTCAGAACCTCTCCTCCATGACAGCCTCCTTCAACTGCTGTGTCACTAAGGAACTATGAAGCTGTCAATCTCAGGGTGAAATTAGTGTGCTTTGGGGGAGCTATCAGCTCGTCATCCTGCCTCCAACCCCTCTGCCCCCTATCCTTCACCCAGCTCCCCATCGCACTCCATCACACCTCAACCTCCAACTTCTTCCCAGAACCTCAATTCCTTCCTCACTACACCCTCTCATTTCCCCTCTTCACCTCCAGAATCCCAAATCCTCTTGTATTTCCTTACCCTCTTGCTCCCCCATCGGCCATGGGGGGCCTGTGTATTTGGGGGGGGGGAGGGGAAGAAGAGGGAGTGTCAGTTCACCACTTCCCCCAGGTTGCGGGGGGTCTCCCATCTGGCCAAAGCACCTGGAATCTTAGCTTCTAGTGTGCACACACACACACCAAGTCTTTGGGAGCCACTTTTCTATAGCAGCTAGCGTTGCTGAGGTATTAGGGAGCCGAGATGACACTCTCTCTCCCACAACCATGCCCTCATGCCAGCTGAAGAGAGGGAGAGCAAGGTGGATGCTATTAAAAATGGCAGCACAACAAAGGATTCTTCTGCTTTCAGGGCATCCTCCTGTGGCAGCTATTCTGGCTTTAAGAGCCCTTTGTGGAACCAGGACAGCACCGCGGGTATAAACACAGGCCAAAAAAAAAATAGGGCTCTATTTAGAAAAGAAAAACTTCCAGTCTAATTAATGGTTAGAGAAGTAACCCTTAATTTAATCAAAACATTACAAAAATAGCTTGCCCAGAAATTACTTGGAACAGTGGTTCCCACCCTTTTTACTAAGACAACCCACAAACTGCATTTTGTCTTTGTTTTGCGGGGGGGGGAAGAAACCACCATTGCACATACAGACACCATCGGCCCCGGCACCACAACCCTAGTCCCAGCCCAGTGCTGAGCAGCCACCCCCTAGGCAAAGGAGGTTGAAGAGTAAACCTGCCCTGCACTGGGCTGGGCCCAGCTCCCCACTCTGGGCATTGTGAGCTGGCACACTGGGTTGCAATGTCACTCACTCAAATTTGGCCCAGCTACCCTCCATCATGAAGCAGGGAGACAGGCCCAACCTCACAGCACAAGAACCACCACTGCAGGGTGACTGTGGAGCAGACTCACTCCCCAAGTCCCCTCTGACTGTTTGGGGTTTAGACCAGTAAGGGGTTGAGTTACCATCTGCCCTGCAGCTCTGGATGCCTTATAAGCTATGCTGCTGTGGCTCTCAGCCTTGACACCAACAGCCAGCAGACAAGCACACTGGTCAGGTTACACTCTGGCTTCCACCACCCAGTTCCTCTTTGCAGGATGATCCCAATACTCTCCCAAAACCGTCTGCCCTGTAGCATCCAGCCCTCTCACGGAACACTTACAGAAGTTATTAAGTTTGCTGCTCCCTAAAAGAGAGGGCACCCAGTAGTTTATTACCTTAACTGAGATTAACAAACTCTAGTTAATTAAAGAGCAAAATTGGTTTATAGTAAAAGTAAAACAAATTTATTAAACAAAAATTCATAGGTTGGCATGATACAAAGCATAAGGAATTAAGTTTGAAAGGGTTAGAAGCAAAGTAAAAAAACATGCTTCTAAGACTAAACTAGAGTCTGTTGTTCAAAGAAGGATTTCTCACCACGTCTCTTTTCCAGCATGACGGACCAGATTCTCTAGCCAGCACAGAGCTCAAAATGCTCGGTTTCTTTGTCTCTTCAGGGGAATGATATCTCAGAGGTTCGTTCCCCTTCTTTATAGTTCAGTATATCCAGGGCCAGCTACAGGCACCAGTGAAGGAAGCAGGTGCTTGAGGCGGGCAATGGAAAGGGGCAGCACGTCCGAGTCTTCGGCGGCAGGTCCCTCAGTCCCTCTCAGATGGAAGGACACGCTGCCGAATTGCCACCAAAGAATGAAGCAGCGTGGTAGAGCTGCTGCCGATTGCAACCTTCCCCCCCCACACCCACTTCCCTGCTTGGGAAGGCAAAAAAGCTGGAGCCGGCCCTGAGTATATCTTTGAAGTGTATTCTTCTGAAGGGTAACCTTAAGTTCCTTTCCACTGCTAAGTAAAGACACCATGGTAGTTCCTCCCCCACTGATGATGTTTACAATGCAAATGATCTCTTCCTGCAACCTCAGATATGAATGGATAGCCCACTGAATTTGGTCACCCCTGATTTGAGGTGCTGGCCTCCTTCCTTTATCTGGAGAAAACCTTTTCATCAACTCCCTGGACATGCCTGGTATGAACACATTTCAGTCACACTCTTTGTAGGTTAACCATTCACACATCACACAAGAATATGAATAATCAGTGATTTAGTTTTCCAGTGATATACCGCATGCCATGTTTTGGGAAAGTATCATAACAATACAATGTGCCACCTGCTACTGAAGTGCTCTGAGGTCACACCGCTCCTCCTCCCCTTGGGCCTCTCTTCTGCAGCAGGCCAAGAGACGTGTATGTTTACCTAGGGCCCTTTGACCCATCTAGAACCTTCCTGTGATCCACTAGTGGGTTTGGATCCATGGTTTAGAAAACGCTGATTTAGAAACTCAGTTGCTTATGGGACATGAATTCACAGTTCTAGTTTATTCTATCAGGCTATCAAGACAGCAGGTTCCTTTTTTACTTAAATTATTTCATTTTAAAACATTATTTAAAAATCAGTGACTTGGTCTTCTGTAGATAGATTAGAGTTCCTCTTATACTTCACAGCAATTTTCCTTTAAAACAAGCACATTTGACTGTCATTTAAAATAACCTCTACCAATCTGACTACAGGAATGCTAAATAAGGGCTTGTCCTTGCTCCATCAGAAATACAAAGTTATTGCTGTGAAATCAATGCAACTCTCACAAGCTATGGAATAATATAGTCCAGTCATCTATTAAATCTACATTTGCAAAATAGTTACACAAAGGGTTTCAGCAGCTTCGATTTTACTGACTTTACAAGGGGGTTATTCCACTCAAACCTTGCATACCATGTTAACTATGTTTAAAGGCACAGCTGCAGAGTAATTTGAACAAGTAAAGGTAAGTCAAAGTTAAGTACACCTGCTTGACTTGTTCCACATTCAGGAAAAACTTGTCAGCTAGAGGGTAAAACAAACCCCCAGGTAAGCAAGGGACTGGGAAAGGCTCTAGCTGCCATGTGGGTGGTTCACAGAGCTGCACAGAAGATGACAATTCACTTTCTTAGCAACTGTTAAATTTTCAAAATTTGGTTTAATTTCACATTGAGTCTTTTTCATTTCATCAAAAATGTTCCAACCAGCTCTAGTGATTAGCGACTTTAATTAGGATCCAGCAAATTCAATGTGAACACTAGGTGGTATTGTATTATATAAGACACCTAAGAAGCCAAACTTCTAAAAAGGGCCAGATGATCATTTTCGTTTTTAGCTGTTATACATTGGTAAAAGCTCAGGATATGAGAGTAACAACCAAAAACAGACAACATTTATGAGATATGTAATAATTTCTGGATGATTGGGTTAAAGTGAGAAGCCTTCTCCCGGTTCCATCAGGTCCTTTGAGCAAAAATCCATCTTCTAAGTTAAAAAATTGAACATACCTTCAGGTGCTCTTGAATGCAATTTGTGGATCTCTATTCACTGAAACCATCATCAAGCACCCATAATGTACAGTAACTGTTCTGCCAGTGAGAGTGAACACTGTAGACAATATTGAACAGGCATGATGTAGTGAAGTTCCCTAATCTGACTAAATTCTGCGAATCTGTGAATCTCTGGGGTGGCCCTGCAGGTGGCACCAGGTAGGCTCAGGGCATGCACTCCTTCAGGGGTGGGTAGAGAGTTTTAAAGCACAATGTGCTGGGGGGGGGAGGGTTGTCCATCTTGGTGACCTGGCTGAAGAACATGCAATGCTGCTTTTGAATAAAATGAGTGAATGAAGGAAAGCCTGGCATTTCACAAGAACTCAAAACACTATGTTCAGGATTTGGCACCGACAGTGCATATAGAATGCCTCTATTCCAAGTCTTCCTGTAAGAGGGTACAGGTTTCTGACCTCTACAGTAATATAGGCAGTACACAGATTTGATAGATCCTGAACTTTGTCTCAGCACAAAGACATTTTTGCATCATGAGTGAGACATGGACTTCATGCAGGAAACAGCAAAACCTATTAATCAAAAAGTTTGCTACGACTATTTGAACTCTGTTTGTGTAGCCTAGGTAAATGAAATTACCATGCAGAGCTTTGACACTCAACCTTACCTGCATAGGGTTTTCTGGTGGCCCAGAGCCAAGGTTCTGGACCTGGGTTTTCTGCCATGAGATATTCAACCCCATAGTGGGGGCAGTGACTTGGAGACTGTGAAGGGATGGTCTGAAATTCTCTGACTTCTCTGAATTCTTCAGAAGCAAGGCAGCAGCATTGGCATACTTTTGGTTGGTAAACAGTTCTCGACCAACCTTGATTCCAATGCTTGAAGCAGCAAGTCCTAATATCCAGCTGATAGCTCAACAAAATAGGGCCAGGGTGAGAATGCATTCCTGCTGCACACCTGAGCTTGTGTAGAAATGTGGTAAAAGACTGAATCAACGTGCACACTCACACCAGGACTGGTGTGAAGATCATGCACCAGATTTAGCAGAATATCCAGAACACCGACTCCTTTCAGTGTGAACCAATGTGCTGACCTTCAATCAAATCAAAAGCTGCGAGGTATGCCACACGAAACAGGCAGTTCAATTTTCAGTGCACTTAGCCAGAAGGTGGAGGGTAAGGATAGTAGTCATTGTTGACCATCCAAGAGTAAAACGGATTGCTGTGGGTGACACTGTTAAGGAGTGGCTGCACCCCACCAAGCAACATGTGAGCAAAGACCTTTCCAGGGACTGATAACAATGAGATCAGCCTGCAGTTGCCACACTCAGTACAAGACCCTATACTCTTGTTCAGGACACTGTGATGATGATGTCTTTCTACTCTTGCCTGATGCGTATGCTTTTAAGAACAGTTGATGCAGGCTGATGCTCACTGGTTCCCAAGGCACCTTTGAGCAGCTCAGGGCGAATACCCTCAGGTCCAACAGCATGTCCATTCCATAACTTTTAGGTGGCCTTTTGGACTTCCTCGAGTGACAGAGGATCAGTGTTCATCCCTGAGTCTCCAGACATACAGTTCATACAGAGACAAGTTTGAAACCCCTGCAGATTTTATTAAGTAACATACCACCAAGAATACTACTGAAAGATTTGATACTCTGGCCTGAAATATTTCTGTTCCAGACAGACTGCTGTTGGGGGGAGGGATAGCTCAGTGGTTTGACCATTGGCCTGCTAAACCCAGGGTTGTGAGTTCAATCCTTGAAGGGGCCATTTAGGAATCTGGGGCAAAAATCTGTCTGGGGATTAGTCCTGCTTTGAGCAGGGGGTTGGACTAGATGACCTCCTGAGGTCCCTTCCAACCCTGATATTAAAAACTTAAAATTAAGATCACACTCACTGTCTCCTTGTCAATAATAGGCTTAAAACACTTGGTAGAAAAAAGCCCTGTAGAAGATTCAGAGGTAAATGCCAAAACCCACATATTTAGGAGCGCATTCTCCTTGGCTCACTGGTGCTTGTATCCTTAATCTCCTAACACAGAGGTGAGCAAATCACGGCCCATGGGGCCGTCCTGCCAGGCCCCTGAGCTCCTGGCCAGCCCCGGCCCCTCCCCTGCTGTCCCCCCACCTCCGGAGCCTCAACTCGCTGTGGCTGGCTCCAGGCGGGCGGCACAGCTCAGGGCAGATTTACGAGTGAATACAGGGTGCCCTGGCATGGGCCCCTCAACAACAAGCGGACCCAGGGCCGGGCACTCAGGCAGCTCAGCACTGGTGCACCACCAATGGGGGGGAGGGGCTGCACTGCAGGGGCAGGGGAGCAGGTAGGTGGTGCGGGGAACACAGGCGGAGGACTCAGGAGGAGCACCAGGCAGCCGCGCAGCCAGCCGGAGAGAAGCGGCACTTTGAAGAGGAAACCGCCGCTTCTCTCTGGTTGCGCAGCTGCCCCTGCTCCTCCTGAGTCCTCCGCCCATGTTCGCAGGGCGACATTCTGAAAGGGGCTGCGGTCTCAGGGGGGCGGTTAGGGGCAGGGGGTCCCGGGAGGGGGCAGTCAGGGGACAGGGAGTGGGGAGTTGGATAGAGGGTGCGGTCCTGGGGGTTGGGGCAGGGATCCTTGGAGGCAGCGGAGGCTAACAAAGGGAGTTTGCAAGGGATCTGTCCGAGAGGAGGTACGCTAAGTGCTGCATTAAGGGGGCTGTGTTGGTGAGTATCTGAGTGTCTGCTGCGGGGACAGTTTGTCAGTTTGACCATATGCTTGATTGTTTGAAAAGTGTGAACTGGGAGTGCTTTGTTCCAGGTGGGCCTTGAGTGGGCCCGACTGTTATAAAAAGGCAGTCAGCAGAGAACCAGCTGAGCGGCAAACAGCGGAGGCTAACAGAGGGAGTTTGCCTGTGGAGAGTGCACTGAGGCTTTCATCTGGATGCTGAGCATTCAGCTGCTGATACCTGTATAGGATGTTTGTCTTTCTTCCACAGGACAGAAGCGACTTTGTCTGTACAAAGTGCAAGCTGGTCTCCATACTGGAAGAGAAGGTTCAGGGTCTGGAGAAACAAGTATCGACCCTGCGTTGCATAAGAGAAAATGAAGATTTCCTGGACAGATGTCAGGATATGCTTCTACGGGCACAACATTCTGAAGAATCAGAGCAGGTTGCACAGTGGGGATAGAAGGCCTGTGAAGAAATTTGGCAGCATGTGACCTCCAGAAGAAGAAAGAGGAGTGTCCATGTACCAGCAATGCAGATATAGGCGAGCAACCGTTTTCATGTTCTCTCCACAGGTACTAATGCGGAGAGTGGACTAGATGATACATCTGAGGGAAGGGAGCAGAAGGAGACTCCACCGATTGGAAGGCCTGAGATGCACATTCCTAGGGATGGGGGCTCCACGACCACCGCTCCCAAGAGAAGGAGGCGGATGGTAGTGGTCGGGGACTCCCTCCTCAGGGGGACTGAGTCATCTATCTGTCACCCCAACTGGCAAAACCAAGAGGTCTGCTGCTTGCCAGAAGCTAGGACTCACAATGTGACGGAGAGACTGCCAAGACTCATCAAGCCCTCGGATCGCTACCCCCTTCCTGCTTCCCCACATGGGCACCAATGATACTGCCAAGGATAACCGTGAGCGGATCACTGCAGACTACGTGGCTCTGGGAAGAAGGATAAAGGAGTTTGAGGCGCAAGTGGTGTTCTCATCCATCCTCCCTGTGCAGGGAAAAGGCCCAGGTAGAGACCGTCAAATCGTGGAAGTCAACGAATGGCTACGCAGGTGGTGTCGAAGAGAAGACTTTGGATTCTTTGACCATGGGATGGTGTTCCAAGGCAGAGACAGGCTACACCTAACGAAGAGAGGGAAGAGCATCTTTGCAAGCAGGCTGGCTAACCTAGTGAGGAGGGCTTTAAACTAGGTTCACCGGGGGAAGGAGACCAAAGCCCTGAGGTAAGTGGGGAAAAGGGATACCGGGAGGAAACATGAGCAGGAGAGAGCAAGAGGGGAGGACTCCTGTCTCATACTGAGAAAGTGGGACAATCAGCAAATTATCATAAGTGCCTGTACACAAATGCAAAAAGCCTGGGAAACAAGCAGGGAGAACTGGAAGTCTTGGCACAGTCAAGGAACTATGATGTGATTGGAACAGGGGTCGGCACCTTTCAGAAGTGGTGTGCCGAGTCTTCATTTATTCACTCTAAGTTAAGGTTCCGCGTGCCGGTAATACATTTTAATGTTTTTAGAAGATCTCTTTCTATAAGTCTATAATATATAACTAAACCATAGTTGTCTGTAAAGTAAATAAGGTTTTTAAAATGTTTAAGAAGCGTCACTTAAAATTAAATTAAAATGCAGAGCCCCCCAGACTGGTGGCCGGGACCCAGGCAGTGAGAGTGCCGCTGAAAATCAGCTTGCGTGCCACCTTCGGCACGCGTGCCATAGGTTGCCTACCCCTGGACTGGAACAACAGAGACTTGGTTGGATAACTCGCATGACTGGAGTACTGTCATGGATGGATATAAACTGTTCAGGAAGGACAGGCAGGGCAGAAAAGGTGGGGAAGTTGCATTGTATGCAAGAGAGCAGTATGACTGCTTAGAGCTCCGTATGAAACTGCAGAAAAACCTGAGAGTCTCTGGATTAAGTTTAGAAGTGTGAACAACATGGCTGATGTCATGGTGGGAGTCTGCTATAGACCACCAGACCAGGGGGATGAGGTGGATGAGGCTTTCTTCCGGCAACTAAGAGAAGTTACTAGATCACAGGCCTTTGTTCCCATGAGGGACTTCAATCACCCTGATATCTGCTGGGAGAGCAATACAGTGGTGCACAGACAATCCAGGAAGTTTTTGGACAGTGTAGGGGACAATTTCCTGGTGCAAGTGCTGGAGGAACCAAATAGGGAAGAGTTCTTCTTGACCTGCTGCTCACAAATTGGGAGGAATTAGTAGGGGAAGCAAAAGTGGATGAGAACCTGGGAGGCAGTGACCATGAGATGGTCGAGTTCAGGATCCTAACACAAGGAAGAAAGGAGAGCAGCAGAATATGGACTCTGGACTTCAGAAAAGCAAACTGACTCCCTCAGGGAACTGATGGGCAGGATCCCCTGGGAGAACAACATGAGAGGGAAAGGAGTCCAGGAGAGCTGGCTATATTTTAAAGAATCCTTATTGAGGTTGCAGGAACAAACCATACCGATGTGTAGAAAGAATAGTAAATATGGCAGGCGCTCAGCTTGGCTTAACAGTGAAATCCGTGCTGATCTTAAACACAAAAAAGAAGCTTACAAGAAGTGGAAGATTGGACAAAATGACCAGAAAGGAGTATAAAAATATTGCTCAGGCATGCAGGAGTGAAATCAGGAAGGCTAAATCACACTTGAAGCTGCAGCTATCAAGGGATGTTTCTTCAGGGTTTCTTCAGGTATGTTAGCAACAAGAAGAAAGTCAAGGAAAATGTGGGCCCCTTACTCAAGGACAAGGAGCAGGGGGGTTGGATGGGTCGGAAGTTCTGAGGGGGACAGGAAGTGGGAGCAGGGGCGGCTCTAGAGTAGGGGCCCCCCAGCAGCGCGCGCGCCGCGCCCGCTCTTCCCCCTTCCCCGGTCCCCCTCTCCCGTTGAGCTCCTCCCGCGCTCGCGGACGTGCCTGCCGGGGCGTCCGGAGAGCGGGGACGCGGCCGACCGCCGCGCAGCGCCTGGCCTGCAGGAGCTCAACCAGAGCCGCCGGAAGAGGACCGCGCGCGCGTCTTGCTGCGCCGTCCCGGTCGGCTGCCTCCGTGACCGGCCGCGGCCGGGCCCCCGAGGAGCCGCCCGAGCCCGCCCCCGCGCCTGCCCCTGCCCTGCTGCTGGCGGCGGCTGGAGTGGGAGGGGTGGATGGGGGCAGGGGGCTGGCTGTTTGGGGAGGCACAGCCTTCCCTACCTGGCCCTCCATACCGTTTCATGACCCTGCTGTAGCCACCTTCCAGCAGATGACTGGAATCAGGGGCAGCTGTATGTATTTTGCCGCCCCAAGCATGGCAGTCAGGCAGCCTTTGGCGGCATGCCTGTGGCAGGTCCGCTGGTAACGCGGATTCGGCGGCACGCCTGCAGGAGGTCTGCCGATGCTGCACCTTCAGCGTACCCACCGCCAAATTGCCGCCAAAGCTGCGGAACCGGCGGACCTCCCGTAGGCATGCCGCCAAAGGCTCCCTAACTGCTGCCCTCACAGCAACCGGCAGGCGCCCCTCCACAGCTTGCTGCCCCAGGCATGCACTTGGTGCGCTGGTGCCTGGAGCCGCCCCTAACTGGAATATCCCCCCAGAACAGCTGCAACAAGATGCTTCCTATTTCATCAGGCAAGCGCTACATCATACCGCCTGTCCTTACATCATACTGCCTATCCTCCTTGCTATGGCAGATCCACTTTCAGAAAACTGCAAGCAGTTCTGTCTGTGACATCAGCATCAGAGCGTCTGTTAGCAGGAAGAAATTATTAAATGGGAAATTTGAGGGAGAGTAAAGGTAGTGTTTTAAAGTTACTTTTTACTGCTTAAAACATTGGTACTGGCTCAATCCAAGACTTGCAAATGATATACTGTACTGCTGCAACCAGGGATAAACCACTGAGAGTAGTTTCTAAATACCCACATATACACTAGTAGTTACATTCAATCACACCACAAGTTAGTATTAATTTAAACTAAATTCTAAAAAACAACCACTTATATTGCACCACATCTTTTTAAAAGTCCTCAAATGAACTAAACCTCACTGAAAAAAAAATATCATTTAAAACTAGGTTCTTAATTTCTTATAAAAAAGTCTTGCATATTCTAAACATTTTATACTGAGCTTCTGGTATAACTTTTCATCTCGTTGTAAATCATTCTAAATGTTTGGCTTCAAGAGATAGCACCAACAAAAGTAAATACAAATAATGTTTACTCACTTTGCCCTTTGCCACCATTAGCACTAATAACTACCCTATGTCTTATGGCTGTTGTTTCAATGTAATTGAATTTTCAGAAGATTTTATTTGCTTGGAAACATTTTTGAAGAACAATATGATCAATTCAGATAATCAGAAAACCCAACTAAACGTATCTGAGCTAACAAATAGAGCTAGGATTTATATTTGTAATTTTTGCTATGCAAAAAAAAAACGTGCTTTGGCACAAAAATCTGAATATAATCACTGTTCTACATTTTTATTTTCTTGTTTATATTTATTTCATTAAGCTAGATCTTGTAGTACATTGTAATTCTTCAGAAATAAAAATAATGGATTCTACATAATCATGTGAATAACATTTCAAACAGTGATTATTTTGGAGAATATTTTATACTTTCATGTGCCTCAAAGACAATATAACAAATGCAATCTACTTAGGATTTACACTACATTGGCAGCATTGTCATTACGTAATTATGGGCCTAAAATGTTAGTTGCTATAACAACTTGGAACAGCGCTACATCCCTTACAATCTGTTGCTGTCTTCCTCTCTCTTCATATGCGCACTTATTTTTAACCCTGACTTTTTCCTGATGTATTCTTTGCTAGGCAACATCATTAGCTAAAACTCCTGCTGTGTCAGGATGGCAGATGCAACTGTAGGCATCTCCCATAACCAAGCAAACCTATCTTCCTCAGATGAACTGCCAGATGTGCCATACTTCTTCTGAATGCAGGACTGTGCCAACGTTAATTATGTTCTCTTTTTTGTGGATGGAAGAAAAAAATCTCAATTTCTCAACTCTAATAAACTGTTTAAAGATTTCAGACTACTGTCTCATGCCAATTCACAGCATGCTGCATTGTGATTTACACATAAAAATTGACATATGCATCACGGGACGAATTTAAGACTTAGATTTTACAAACACAAGAATAAAATTACACTTGGGTTCTGCAATCCCACAAATACATATTTGTCTCAAAGGCTGCATCATCACATCACATATGGAATGAACTACTTGTCAATTATCTTTAAAAAATAAAATGAAAATGCCCACACAAAGAAAGAGGAGTCCATCTCCCCATCCCAAACCTCCAATTTAACATCTAAATTCTACCATTTGTAAAATTTTCTGTAACAGTATAAAAATTGTCAAGAATGGTATTCATGTTGTGCTTAAGATATTGTATTTAAATTAATGTGGTCTGGGGCAGAAACCCAACAGAAAAATCATGCTAATACTGTCGCAAAGATGAGGTACCAAATGACATGGACATGAAAAACATATTTCCCGTAAATTGCACTAATTGAGAGTGATGGTGATCACATCCGCTGGGAGAAGGAAGGTACAAATCTTGAGGGCTAAGGTGGCAGAGTGGGAGCAGCTCTTTAATAGGTCATGGAATATTTTCTGCTTGGACTTTTGCTTCCATTACAAATATAGATGGCGGTGGCGGGGAGCATCTGCCTCTCCTTGCAGGGTCCACAAACAATTTGAGGAAGTACCTGGATGATATTCAGTGGGGTAAAGGAATTCTGACTCCTATGTCTTGGTCTAGCCAGAAAGGAACAGACAGCCCTTAAAAGGCACCGTATCACTGTGGAAAATGGGAAAAGAAGGTTTCAAAGAGCTGCAAGATTTCAGACTCTAAAGTTTGTAGGAAAATTACTATGAGTAACTAGCATCAGACCAGCTCAAAAGGAACACAGGACTAGCATAAAGTTCTATGTAGCATCTCTGAATTTAAGTGAGCACATGTAAGTAAGCACCTCATGAGGAAGTCTTTCTGAAGAAAGTGTTCATTCTGTTAAGGAGTGTTAGCTATAATATGGCCAAAACAATTATGAAGTACAAGACAAAGTGAAGCAACATTTACTTATAAATGAATATTTTTTTAGAGTGCTGTGAAACATTTCTAACAGTTGATGGGTGTTTATTGTTGAATTTTGTTTTTTTAATTAAAAGGAGCTGACAGGCTGCTACCCTGGTAGGCTGTCCAGCATCAGGACATTTCTAACTCTCTCTGTGTTAGGAAAATAGGATTTTGCACCCTTAAATCCAGACAGTTTTCTCTTAATCCACAAGCCTAAACAATACTAACCTATAAATACTGAAGATGGAGACCAGCTTTGGAATGGTTTTACCAGATGGAACTCCCAGTACAGAGAAGCATTCAGTGCTTCCATCCCTGGTTGCCATGACAAGGTCATGAAGCCAAAAAAACAACTGCACCTGCTAGTGTTAACCCAATAGCAACGTTAACAGACTTCTCCTTATTCAGTTGTTTTTAAAGCAGCTGGTAAATTCTTACACATAAAAGAAGGTGTCAGGTAGCCTACTGACCTACTGTGGATGAAGAGTACTGCGGATGCAGAGTAAAGAGAGAGAAGTAATCTTGCAAGCTGTAGGTCAGCTAATATATTCTTTATGTACACTTGTGTTCCAGCATGCCAACCTACTTTGGCCCTCAAGACTGCTTTCCACTGGAATTAAATTGGTGAACTAACTCCTTGATTTATATTTCAAAGGTCAATTAAGAATTCTGTGAATGGCTGGCATCTAATCAAATTGAGAAAAGATTAAAACTTGAGCCATTAATTTTTTTGATAAGCAGTGCAAATATGTATGAAAAACACTTGGTGATTCTATCACCTTCAGCTTCTTTAGTCCATCATTTTGTTCCATTAAGAACACACGAGGGGGTGGGGTGGGGGTATCAGTATGCTGCATTTGAACAGGATTTCCAGTGAAATGAGTAAACAAACTAATGTCAGGTTTCAAGAACTGAACTAGAGTGATTTGATTCAGCCTTGATTTCCTTCTGTTACAAGACCTTGAGCTGAGAAAGATATGATAGGTTTAAAGCATACTGTTGTTTTTGTTAAACTGTAGAGAACAAAAATCAAGGTTTATTAGAGAAAGATACTTAGCACGGAAATAAGGCTAAAGATAGCTACCACCGTAATTAACATAGAAGTTCAAGGCAAACATCATTATATGAAAATTTTGTTCCTATTATAAATTTTAATCAGCCACATGAGTTAAAAAAGCATGTAAATTAGGCTAGGTTTTAAAAAAATATTAAAATCCCCTTGCTTCTTGAATGCACAAAAAACATTCCTCTCCTTCCGATCAACTTCGAACACAGGAAGTATTACTATCCATATTTCAAGTTCAGATCTTTGATCAAAGTTTGCTTTTTAAGACATACAGCTTTCAGATCTTTGCTGAAAACGAATAGGCTGGTGACACATTGCAGAATGAAGGCTTTGTTGCAGTAAATCATCAATTAGAAGTAACTTTTAGTTAATGTTTGGCAATAAATGCGTGCTCTAATTCTTGGGAGGGAACAGGGGAGAGAACAGCAGTTTATCATCAACTGCTTTCAGTCCTGGAAAAATGCAAAATGTCATGGTCCAATACACAAAGCACTCATTTCATTTTATCTTTAGATATCTAAGTTAGTGTAATTCTTAATTTAATATCCAATGTCACATACACTGCATTTTCAAAGAAACTTGAGGGGCACTCTCAAACAAAAGGTAATTAAAATATATTACTTATTAAATATAAAAAGGTATTTGTGTATACAGAGAACTGAAAAAGAGTTTGACAACACCACTACATAGGAACATGTAAATTGCCATACTGGTTCAGATGCATGCCCATCAACTCCAGTGTCCTGTCTCTGACAGGGCCCAGCACCAGATTCATGAGAGGAAGATGCAAGCAACCCTGCAGTAGGCAGATGTGGGATAATCTTCCCAATGAAATTCTTGTCTTTGATCCTTGAAGTGTGGAAGTTGAATATCCCCTTACAAAAAAAAATTATTTTAGCATCAACTATAACTCCTCCCGACCTTCCTGTTATCCATAAAAATGTCCAAATCTATTTAAATATTGCTAAAAAATTATCACTACATAAAAATATTTGTCTGAGTCATAAATTTCATATTCTTCTCCTACAACTTCCTTTTTTTAAAATTGTTTTCACCTGATATTGACTTATTTTTCCCTCTTATATCAGTTTCCATTTTCCCCATCATAACACCCAAATTCCTAATAAAAGTTGAGCAGACCACCAGAGAGCCATGAGAAAACTTGCAATGAAGAAAAGGATGGCCCTTAGAGTATTTTGGAGATGCAATAACCACCTTCATATCCCTAACAAAGATAATAATACTTAGTTAAAACTATGAATAAAGGTGAGCCTTATAAATAAAATTAACCATCCCCATTAAAAGGATATCTGTCCTTTACCATAATGCTTCTATGATATCCTTAGACAAATTTTGTAGGGACAGGTTCCAAAAAAAAGCCTTTATAGAAGTCTTCAAGGTAGAGTACTACTTTCTATGCTTTCCATTTCCAAAACATTAAAGGTTTGGGTTCCACAAGATTCTGGCGTTTAAAAAACAAAAACAGGTTACTAATCTTTGCAGCAAGTGGTGTGGTTTTCTCTCTCTTTTGTTTGCTTTTTTTTTTTAAATCTAACGTTAGTTTAAAAGCCTCAGTCGCACAAACTTGGGGAAAACAGATTAATAAAAGCAGTTTAGCCTACTTGTCTTCTTACTTCTTTTACTATAAATATTGTTGCAGATATCTGCATGTTAGTAACACAAGATTTGTCATTGCCAGACCTGATCCAATCATTGACCCTTAAGTACAGTACCCTGCCTTTAGCATCAAGGATTGCACGGGAAGTTTGGGAGGAAAAAAACAAAACAGAACACAAATACAGTGTACCTACCCGATTATGCAGTTCTGTATAAGGGCTGAGAAAATTCCTTCCTAGTCCCTGTATCAAGCAAGGGTGTAAAACTCATTTCATATAGAAGGCCTGACTCTTGGCATGGGCCACTTTTGGCCCACAGACTACCCATGAATCTTTGGGTTTGTCTATATAATCCCAGAGTTTGGACTACAGCAGAGTGATGTGTAGAGTGCACCAGTATGCTACACCCTTTACACCTCCTTTGAAACAGGACTACATCAAATGCATGCTCTCCATGGGGAAGTTTGAGCACAACACACTCAGGAGCTATACATATTACACCCTCATAGGATGGACTCTGGAGTCATGTGAACAAGCCGGAAGATCCATGGGAAGTCCATAGACCAGATGAAGCTGGCCATACTTTTGATATCCCTGAACCATGCAATTTGACTACTCATGATTAGCCAAAATTAAGAACTCTCTCTTCAGCATTATCTCCACTTATTATTTATTGCAGTGAAGTCATAGCTCTGTACTCATGACATCAAAGTCTTATGGAAATGGAAGTAATACAATCATAATGCAGGATTAGGATTTCAATTTAGGATCAAAGAGATGGAGCCAAACATTTAAATAAAAGATTGTCACTTAGCAAGACTACCACGTCAAGAAAAGTTATCAAAGCACATGAAAGATGCTTGCATTTCAGTCAGATACATTTGAGTTTCTCTCAATAGAAAAGTCACTTAAGCATCAAAGCAATCCAGTGAGGTTTAATATACGACTCAAAAATAAAAAGCATGAAAGACTCTTCTGTTGTCTTTAAAAGTCAGTATGATGCATTTAGTAAAGATTCACAAGATGCCTTGTTCACTTGTTCTGCTTGGATGATATAATTTATTGTCTGTTTTGGTAGTGCCCACAATGTACTAAACACAGGACAAGCAAAAGCACTGTTCCAATCCCAAAGAAATGGTAGCTAGTACTTCTTTATTTGTCCATGGAAGAAAATAAAAAACCACCAATTTTTATAGCTAGTATAGTATAGTAATTCATTCATCTTATAAAGGATAACTGACACTTGTGGCACTATCTGAAGGATATGTAAACAACCCCTTTGAACCAGAAGGTCTGGTCACCAAAAAAAACTAATGTTTCCCATAGAAGAGCAGCAGGTAAATCACACTAATATGAAAATATCTGTCTGTTCCTCTGCCTATCCCCAAAAGCCTTGAAAAAGTTGAGACTTACAGAGGAGCTATACTGCAAACAAACAGATGTTTACTGCATAAACACTTATGCATGAGCTTCCAGAATGATGAGACAGGTGGAGCTAGTGGGACTGCTGTAGCTGCTTAAGACAGCTTGTTAAACTACCCATCCTTAGCTTAAACGTGATCAGATACAAACTCTTTCAAATGGTGTCTTAAATGTACAGACACTTTACTGTACATTTTCTAGTACTGGAACACTTATTTTTAAGTCACATTACAACATATAAATAACATTAGCCTACTAAAAAGATATGGAATAAGTCATTCCAGAGACTAGTCTGAAACAGGTGAGTCCAGGTCTTCATCCTGTGCCTTTGTTACACAACTGCCTGCATTTTGTGGTTTCTCAAGACAAATATGTGGACGCTTTTACCCAGTGTTTAATAATGTAGATCAGAAGAGGCTTCTTGCATCAATCATTGCCACGCCATCGCAGATATTTTATGTTTGCAAACACATTTAAAATTATACTGAACGTATATCAAATTTAAAAGATTCACAATAATCAAGAAAGCATTGCCTAGTATGTGGCATATCTACTTTCTTCCTAAAACATGAAGACAATGTGGGCCTCTGACAAGGTACGTTTCAAATTTTGCCATTACTGATTTTATTGCATCTGCCAGAAAACCATGGAGCCTGTGGAAGTGAATAAATATGAGGGACAAACTACCTATTACAAAACAAGATATAAAAAATGAGTTTTAATTAGATGTGTTAGAAAACTAACAAACAAAGGTACTGAATTACATTTTACTATGGAGGAAAAAGTATCTGAACAGTCACAGTAAAATATGTCAGCATGTCAATTCCTTTTCTCCAAGAAGGAATACACACAGATCCTTTCCCCAGGGGCTCACAGATGCAGAAATTATAAGACCATAAGGGAACACTATGATCATCTCATTTGATCTCCTGCATAATAAGCCAATCAAATTCACTCAGTAATTTCTCACTCAAGCCCATAACTTCTGTTTGAGCTATATTATCTTTTAGAAAGATATCCAGCTTGATTTAAAGATGGCAAGCGATGGATAATCTACCACAGTGGCGGCCAGCACATCCCTCGGCCTGCGCCGCTTCCCGCAGCCCCCATTGGCCTGGAGCGGCGAACCGCAGCCAGTGGGAGTTGCAATTGGCCAAACCTGCAGACGCGGCAGGTAAACAAACTGGCCCAGCCCGCCATGGGGCTTACCCTGGCGGGCCGCAGGCCAAAGGTTGCCGATCCCTGATCTACCACATTCATAGGGAAGTTGTTTAATGGTTACTTACTCTCACTATTAAAAATGGATGCCTTATTTCTACACTGAATTTGTCTAACTTCACCTTCTAGTCACTGGATCTTGTTCTTTTTTTTTTTCTGTTAGATTAAAGAACTGTCTATTATCAGAAATCTGTTTCCAGGGAGGCTATGATCAAGTCACCTCAAACTTCTTTTGGATAAACTGAAAAGATTGTTCTTTAGTCTCTCACTGTAAAGTAAGTTTTCCAGTCCTGTAATCATTCTTGTGGCTCTTTTCTGAACCTTTCCAATTTTTCAACACCCTTTCTGAAGGGTTAACAGAGAACACAGCATTCCAGTAATGGTCTTGCTGATGCCACCGAGATATCATCACGTCGCTATTCCTAATTGATATTTTGTATATATTGATCACATTCACCCTCTTAGCTACTGCATTACACTGAGAGCTCAGTATCACTGCTATCCAGGATATAGCTCCACATCTTATAAGTGTGACCTATAGTCTTTGTTCCTACATGTGCAAGCATGCATTTGGCTGTGTTAAAATACACAGTGCTCAAATGAGCCCACTTTACCCAGGGAACAAGATTAGTCTGTATAACTGACCTATCCTCATTATTAATTTACCACTTCACCAATTTTTGTGTCATCTGCAAACTTTACCAGCAATTACTTTATATTTTCTTCCAAATTACTGATAAAGATCATGAATAACACTGGGTCAAGAAGAGATCCCTACAGGACCCAAGTAGACACATCCCCATAGGATGACTATTTCCCATTGATAATTTTTTTTCCCATCGGTCACTTAAAATTTATAATCCATTTCATATGAGCAGCATTGATTTTATATAGTACTAATTCCTCTCTTATTTTTTTAAATGAGACTTGTCTTTCACAGGTGCTTAAACCCAGTCCCCCCGCCCTCCCGCCCCAAAGACAAAAGTTTTGCCGTGGCAAGTGGCAGTGTAAACAGCGTGCTGTCGGCAGAAGCGCTCTCCTGTCGACAACGCAAACCCCAATCATAGGAGGTGGAAGTATTTTGTCGGCAAAAGTGCTGACAAACAGCGTTTACACTGCCTGACTTTTAGAGACACGACAAAGCCTCATCAGTAAAATACCTAACAGAAGTCTCTCTCTTCAAATATTCAGCCTGTGGATAGATCATTAATATAGTCTAAAGATATTATTGCAGGACAGTTATCTTTATCAACCAAATCTGTAATCTCACCAAAAAAATGATAAAGATTGTTTGATAAAATATGCTAAATGGTATTAATTATGCCACCTATTAATTATGCCATTCATTAACCATGCTAAATGGTATTAATTATGCCATCTTAAAATTCTTTACTGATTGTGTCCCATATCAGACTTTCCATGATTTTGCCTAATATCGATATCAGGCTAACAGGCCTATAATTACCTGCATCATGATCATCCCATTTACCATTTTAAAACACTGGCAACAAGCTCAGCTTTTCCCCAGTCCTCTGGAACTTCAAGTCAACATTACATTAAAAGTAAACATTAATGGTTCAGAGAGCTACTAAGCCAATAATTTTAAAACTCTTGGGTGCAAATTTGCCAGTCACGTAGCTTTAAAAATGTTTAATAGTTGATATTTAATGTCGTCTCTAGTTACGTATTGAATAGAAAGATATGAATATATTATCCTGCTTTTTTTCTGAATATATAACAAATTTATTGAATACTTCTTCTGTTTCTAAATCTTGATTGATAATCTTGCCATCCTTGTGTAGTATCAACCTATACTATTGATAGGATTTTGTTTGTTCCTGATACATTTAAAGAATTCCTTCTTACTGTCCATAACTAGGCTTGGCAGAATTCATATATTTTATATTACTTCCACAGATATCTGTTTATTTTTAAGAATTATTTTATTTGTATGTATTTAAATTTTCACAGTTGTGAAAAATAAAAAAATGCTTAAACTTAAAATTTATCTATTCAAGTTTTCACAGTTGTGGGAAGTTATAGGGGGATCAGACAATAACTAGTTAATTATAGTAGACACAGAAGCAGAAAGTTAAAGCTTTATAATAAAAATACTAATTGTCTTCATACACCAAAACATAAAAAGTAAATAGCCTTCCATCAAACTCTAAAATGTTCTCAATCAGTATTTTTCTTACCTTGCCTATCTGTAAATTCCTATTATTAATAGAAATATTTTTTCATTTGTTTGTGTGTGTATGGTGAAATTGAGGTTTTTGAACATATACCAATACAAATCTAATCCTTCTAAGCCTATCCATAACCCTACTGTCCGTAGATCTTTCACTGATGCCTTTAGGTTCCCTTATCAATTGTCTGCATATCTTAACAGCTGATTTATACTCATTGCTATCACTCCTCCATTTCTCTCTCTGTGTGTGTGTGTGTGTGTGTGTGTGTGTGTGTGTGTGTGTGTGTGTGTGTGTGTGTGTGTGTGTGTGTGTGTGTGTGTGTGTGTGTGTGTGTGTGTGAGAGAGAGAGAGAGAGAGAGGGAGCGCTTCTTTCACATCCCTTCTTAAAACAAAAACAAAAGGATTATTTTATGATTGTAGAACAGTTGTTTTTGGGAGGGGGCATCTAATAAAGCATTCTTTAACAATTCCCAATAATCATAATAATCCATATTTTCTTCTACTCAATTTAACTTATGATTGTTTGCAGCTTTGAGAAATTGTCCATTTAAAAGTACTATACATATATGTTCCTGGACAGGACTATATTTCAGTTTGTACACAAGAAGCACTTGCACATATGCAACCATCAATTTTTAGTTGGGTGATCAATTCACCTTTACCAATCAGAATGAGGTCCAATATACAACACTACCTCAATTTTGTTGGAATACTTTGTTTTACAAAATTATGTATAGTTTTTAGAAACTTCAAAAATGTTTTACTAGTGACATCATGAGAATTCTAGCACACAACCCCCAGACTGAAATCTGAAAATGACCATTTTTCTTGCTACATATAGTTAAATTATAAGGAGCTGCTAATCCTATTCCCTCATCTGATTTGGTGGACTATAACAGAATCTCACCAGCACTCCATTTTATGATTTATGTGCAGGCTTGGGTCCCTTCTCAAGGAAAAAAAAAGCAGCTGGCACTGTCAATCAGGGTGAGGCCTGGAGAAGGGCCCACCTACCAGCGTCTTGCAAAGAGCTTGCTTCAAGTCATTGTCACTAACAGTGATGCAAAAAGCATGTAAAGCAATCAACTATGTACATATGGGCATTTTGCCACTGGCCTGAGGCTATAATTCATTTCCAGAATACCTGTGCTTTTTAAATAAGTTTATAAACTACTGGGAGGTCTCTTAAAATGTATGTCATTTTGTCTCAAAACACAGACCCCACTGGACATGTACACACAAAGAGGGGCAGAAGAGTTAGCTCAGATGACATGGACTTGGCTGGAAAGAAGAAACTGACAGTAGCACAGTTTCTCTCTCCTGGAGTGTGGTGTGCGCTGATCCTTCATTCAGAGGAAGTAACCAGCATTAAAGAGACAGCAAGACTGTTAGAGAAAAGTTTATCCTCACTTTTCATTTACTTTCCCTGAAATAATATAGTATGTCTGGCTGTTGCATATGCATGGGTAGGTTTTCTCAATCCAATTTATAGTAGGCAATCGAACATCCCCTCAACTGCTCATCAGAAAGACTTAAGTCAAACAACAGTAAAAAACCCAATACTACAACAGCTGGTTAATAATCTACATGTTAATACTTTGGTTAGTACTTTCACCTAAATCCCATCCTCTACTTTTCTGTACTGTGGTTTAAAATCATGATTCCATGGTGGAGCAGAATTGTCAGATACCTTTAAAAATTCTCCCACTTCTTCTCCAACAGTGCATAGACCTCTCTCTGCAGAAGATGCTGCTATCCATTTTGTGATTTCAAGACTCATTCGAGACTTTTGTCTTGCTGCTTGCATCTTGGTGTCTTGACCTGGCCACTGCGTCATTAATCATCTTCATTCCTTTACTGAAAGGCAAAAACCACTGTGGATTTCCTAAATTATTCTGTCCTTACAATGTATATTTTGATTGTCCCTCCAACACTCATGTTGTGCCTTCATTTCTTCTTAGTATACAACGGGATTGAATACAAGCAAGTGCTAGTCCCTGAGTCCCTTGGAATGTTAAGTGTATTCTTGGAATGGAAACATTTCAGACTTCTCAGACTCATCTTCTCATTGTGCATCATACAATATTGATCTCTGACTGTAATACCCTCTTGAAGAAAGTTATGGGAACTAGAAATGCCATCTTGACAGATAAAGTATGAGACACTGAGCATGAAAGCTTGCTCCTGCAGCACCTGATTACCTAACTCAGGACTTCAGATAGTACTTGGATGCAACTAATAATCATTCTTGCAGATAGATGCTCCTGTGGAAGATACTGGAGATTGGAAAGTTCCACGGATTCATTTTCATTCTCTTTATACCGTATATCATGCATGCCTAGATTCATTCCTCACACAAATATAATAGAGGGAGTTAGGAGGGGGGGGCAATCACTTGTTCAGGAAATCCTTAACTTTCCAATATTTCCTTTGTCACAGCCAGGCTACTGTGCTCATAAAGACTGGGTCTGAATAGCAAATCAGTCACACTTATAGCAGATTTGCTGATAAACGTGTTTATCTCTCTAACTGACAGCTGAAGGATTTGGGAGAAAATCTCTTTGACCAATGAGGGCTGAGTATAGCTCTCATCTGTCAATGGCTCTTGAAAGTAATTGACTCAGTGGAAATGCATGAGGTTTGTTGTGACCAGGTCTAAGCCCTATGTTACTTGTTCTAGATACGTATTTTTCTGTTTGGGGCTGATACAGATAGTTCCATCTTGGGTGCCTGTAGCATGGATATTATCCAGGCTCATTCCCTTGACTTGGGGAATTGTCTCCTTAGGCCATGTTCTCTATGGTTTAGCCTTTATTTTTACATACACCTAATCAGATTTTACACAAACTTTCCAGAGAGGAAGGATTGTGGTTGAGACAGTATCTTAGGACATGGGAGGCCTGGGGTAAAATCCCTGCTCTGCCAAGTATTTTCTGTGTGACCTTGAGCAAAATCACTTAGCAGCCTCTCAAGGAACTGAGGCACAATTTGTAAAATAGGGGCAATGGGGTTTTGTGTGGATAAATACAGTAAATATGGAACCTAACAGATCTACAAAACCAGTACACCTAGCGTGTGGGGGGGAAGGAGGAACAGATGGGCAGGATGAGAATAAAATTTAAATCCTTATAGTATCAAAAGACCAAAAACAGCACTTCTTACTTGTGATTGAAACATTAACAATATCCAAGGGTTCTTCTCTTAGATACAGATCTGTAGCATTGACTATTCCCATTAACAGCAGCTATGCTAGATCATCACTCTTAGACCAATAAAAATCGCTATCTGCACAAGTGACAGGCTGACAGGAAATCTATCTTGTTCCCTAAATAAATGGAGTTTTACCATAAAGAGTTCAGACACACACTATATCTGTACAGAAACCATGTACGTTATAATTACAAACTTCGTACTGAATTACATCAGTAACAATTGACCTTTCCCATTGGCTCTCATTCCTCACTTATTTCAATTCTGAGCAATACCAGCTAACCTCCTCTACAAGCAAAGAGTTACTCTACCAAGCTGTGAGGGACATGCTTGTGGGATCTGCTATGTCAGAGATGACAGCCGCATACCCATGTTTATGATCCCTCCAAGATCCAGAACAACATTTCAAATAGACTTTACAGAGTTACAATACTCTTGCAACTAAGTCATGAATTAACATGCTGACTCTTTGGCTACACAATGACATCACCCTGCTGCCAGGCAAATAAAACCCCAAGCAGTGGCAGGCATTTTTACAGCCTACCTACTTACTGGTGTTCAGGCTGACCTCATCTGTAAGAGGTCACCTTTCACATGATCTGTGTTTACAGAGGTGAGAAAGGGGAATGAAAAACTCAGAGGGCAAGGGAAATGAGTATTAAATGAATGTTCCTGATCTGACAACACTCCGCTACAGACACAGTTAGCTTAGTAACGGCAGTTTTAACAGATCTCTATACCACTAATGGATAACAATACACAGGTTTAAAATCTGACTGGTCTCCAAATACATTTGCTTCATTAGCCCACAGTCAATGAAAGAAAAAGTTACTTCATTTTTAAATGTTATCAGTGTAATCAAAGTGTGGTTCTGCACAAATGTAGAGCTTTATTACAGCAGCTATGTTTACCATTTAAAAAAAAATCAGTAGATGCTGCATCAGCACCTACAAGCAGCAAAAGCATAACAAAGGAATATAAATTACACACTGAACAGCAAAAAGGAAAAAGCTTGAAAAAAAATCAATATTTAAGTAGACAGTAAAATTTCAGATACTGTATTATACAAGCAAAAGATGTATTTATTTTAATATTTCCTCTTTGCCCCTTGATATTGTTGACTTTAAGGGGATTCCTGATTTTAAAAAATTAAACAGAATTTACCCTCTTTATTCCTTCTACCCACCCATCTACAGTTTGTTACACTCACCTCTTTTGAATGCTGTCTTAAAATAGGCTGCTGGTTCTTTGGGTTATTATGCAGTGTGTAACCCTATTCATTTGTACAGCAATTAGCATAGTGAGGCTCAGATACCCCTTGGGAGCCCTGGGCACTACTGCAATATGATCACAACCCAACATGTTATATAGAAATACACCCATCTTCTATGGTAGTTTATATAGTGATTATGGTTATAAACTGTAATCACAGAATATCAAATATTCATAACTAGCAATTCACTTTCATTGAACATTCAGTAAAAATGACCTTAAGTCCAGGCTTGCAAAATTAACAAACTACTAGCCTGGAGCCTAAGCTTGCTAGATACAGGGGACATACTTGCGCTGCGGCACACTGCCAA